>NW_019384356.1:574142-582395 GCF_000671375.1 Centruroides sculpturatus | reverse complement strand
TGTAAATGTGAGTCCTGAAGCTAAATCCTTGCTGAAATGGTTCTAAATGTGAGTCCTGAAGCTAAATCCTTGTTACAATGGTTGTAAATGTGAGTCCTGAAGCTAAATCCTTGCTGAAATGGTTCTAAATGTGAGTCCTGAAGCTAAATCCTTGTTACAATGGTTGTAAATGTGAGTCCTGAAGCTAAATCCTTGTTACAATGGTTGTAAATGTGAGTCCTGAAGCTAAATCCTTGCTGAAATGGTTCTAAATGTGAGTCCTGAAGCTAAATCCTTGTTACAATGGTTGTAAATGTGAGTCCTGAAGCTAAATCCTTGTTACAATGGTTGTAAATGTGTTCTGAAGCTAAATCCTTGCTAAAATGGTTCTAAATGTGAGTCCTGAAGCTAAATCCTTGCTAAAATGCTTGTAAATTGTGAGTCCTGAAATAACTATTAAATAAAATGATTCTAATATAAGTGCTGATATAATCCTAGATGCGCATAATTTAAGAATTAAGAAACGTAATAATTTTATTATTTTTTTACACGCTTAAAAAATAATTTCAAAAAGCACAAACACGTTAAAAGCGAAAGTAATCGTATAAAAAATTGCAGCGAATACTTTAGTAAATTTTAAAGTTGATTCAAACGACATTGCGTCATATCCGGTGAAATTTTGAATGCGATTGGCAAAACGATCATATTCTGCCGGATATGACGTTATCTGATACAGTTTTTTTTTAGTGTGACTTTCTGCCTTTGCTAGCATTTCTCATTCAGTATAAAATAGCCATTATATTGTCACGTGGATTCGTGAATAAAATATATAGGCCGTAAAACATCAAATTAGGTTAGGGGAAGAGAAGAAGAAGAAGAAAAAAAAATTAGATAAAATGTATATTAAATAGAAATTTCTGTTATTTAATGTCTTAAAAAAAACTTTGTTTTCCTTTCTGCTTTGTATTCTCTTAAAAGAAAATTCATTTCTGAATTTTCTAACTGATGGGCATATTAATTAAAATGGTAAATATCCAGCATTACTTTAAATTAAGGTATACATTTTCTCCCTAATAGAAGTCAGGTTACCTCTTAAATTCGGAATTTACCCGTAATTATCTCCCAAAAAGTCCCTTTAAAAATTGAGATTTTTCTCTAAAATCCCTTTTTAAAGGGCTCTGACAGAAGGACTAAACAAATTGCAATTTAGGGCCTTGCGTTATGGATCTATAGCTTAGGGCCTCACATCTTTATATGTATCATTATTTCTTATTGCATAGGGTCAAACTGGTTTTTTAAGGTGTTAGCTTTCAGTGGAACGTAAACTGCTCCTTTTCTTTTAATTAATAACTGGAATAGATTGATATTTTTACTATGAATATATAAATATTTATTACGTTATTTCTATATAATAATAGTTCTTATTTGTTTTTGTTTCTTACAAACTACAATGTAATGCTTGGAGATATTTGGATTCTTTCATCATTACATCTTAACTAGAAAATAATGATGTAATGATGAAAGAATTCCATGTGTATTTTTAGATATACCATATCAGGATGTTAGTTTCTTATGGTATATTTTATAATTATACTAGACAAATATTCTGTTTTATTTATAATAATAGCGTCATATCATTGATCTTCACGGAGATCAATGGCATAAAGTTTCTGCAAGAAGAGGGATTCTCATGTTTTTATTGATGGTATTTTAATTCAAGTGAAGTATTATCTTGTTTATTTGAATAAATTTTATGAAACAAATTACAACAAACACCTCTTTTCTAAGAAAACAAATTATATTTTAATTATGCCATTGATCTTCATGAAGATCTGTGGCTTAAGGTTTTATGCAAGATGGGGATTCTAACGTTTAAAGTCGACGGCATTTTGCTTCAAGTGAAATATTTTCTTATTTATTTAAATAAATTTCACGAAACAAATTACAATAGGCTCACCAGTGACCAAATGGATGAAACCACTAAACACTGGTGGTGTGAACCAACGACTTGTTTAGTGGTTCATCCACTAAACAAGTCGCTGGCCAAGTGATATTTTCCGGGTTTTCTTCACGTTTATAAATCACCTAAATAGGGGCCAATTCCTATAGAAAGTCTTCCCACGTGTCGCCCTGCCATATACAAACAAACAAACAATTACAACTTTTACTCTCTAAGAAAATAAAACTAAATTGTAATTTAATATCCGTGATTTCATCCCCTTCGAGTATAGTTCAAATTGAATTTTTTAACCTACAAATATTGCTCTGGTTTAAAAAAAAATATAATATACCTCGATGTAATAATTGCTGTGTATTTAAGCTGAGTTTACTCCCCCCTTTATTGAATTTTACTTCCTTTAATATTATTACTATTTCATCTCCAAATAAAAGTGAATATCAGGAATTATATACTGGAAATCTGAATAAGGAACTGTTTAAAGCGATGCATTTTCAGTTGAATGAATGCTATGTCAATAGTTAACTGGTAGAAAGACCTGAGAGTTGTGTTCTCCTCTTGGGAACCGAGTCTAATTAGTGTTCAAAAGAGCGGAAAGATTAACGAAATCGGCATGCTACTTTTGCTAATTCAAAAAGCTCAGATTGATATCTTGCATGGTTGCATTCTGGCGAATATCTTTAAATTGCATTTATAAAAATTCGAATAAATAAATATAATTTACTTTAAAATCTACGTAATGATATGCTGTTGGCAGATTTAAGTCCTTAAATAAATTTCATGTCCATTGTTTTAGTAATGGACATGAAATTTATTTAAGGGCGTGCGATTTTTTGTGTTTTTTTTTACACAATTTCAAGCTTAATAACTCCTATGCCTTTTGTCGAAAATTTCTGAAATTTTGCAGGGAGGTTTGTGTATTAGGTATATTGATGCTACTAAATTTTAGTGGTTATTGGTGGAGGGGTTGGGAAAATAGAGGGGATCGTGTCCCATATCTGGAGTGGGGTCGCGCTTAATAAAGATTTTACTCGTTATTAGCATTTACATATTTTTACAACTCATCTCTACCCTCAAAATTAAGCTTTCTGCCGTATTATAGTAATTAATAATATAAAAAGTTTTTAAATAAAATCTTATAACAGATGGCGCCACACGCAATTTGAACCTTTGTTTTTTGCCTGGAAAGTCACTCAACTCTTTGCTGGATTTTTTAATTTATTTCCTGCGAAGAAAGGTAAGAATTTGCTTTTCTCAGAGATTTAGTTTCATTTGTTTAGGGAGGATGTCTCCTGGGAGAACTTTTTAAGGGAAATTGCCCCCTATTTAAATGTTATAAATGTGAAGAAACCCGGAAAACTCCACGTGACGGCTCATTGGCGAGGCACGAACTCACGTTTAGTGGTTTTTATCTTCCACAGTTTATTCAAGTGAAAAGACATTAAGAATTGTAATATATTTTCAATACAAGAAATAAAATAATACAGGAAATGTAACAGAATGAACAATAGTTTTTGAAATCCCTGTAATTGTGAGATCCCTCTCACAAATGACTAGAGCACACCATTTGCCGAGTGAAAAAGAACCACCGAACACTGGACGTGGGTTCGTGCCTCACCAATGGGCTATCCAGCAGAATATTCTGGGTTTTCTTCACATTTTTAAAACCTAAATAGGACCAGAAAGTCCTCGTGTGAGCAATCATGGCTTCTATAGATTCCCGCAAACAAGACTTCCTTCTAAATACTTTCATGTATTTTCTTCTTGAAATACAAGAAATACAATGGAATGAATCATTTGTAATAAGTGTTTGAGGCCCCTGCAAATGAGGCCTTCTAATACGTGACTTCTCCTGTTACTTAAAACAGTGCCTAGCACACCTCTAAATATAAAAAAAATCATTAGAAAACATTAATTTCATTCCTGAATCATGTCCTTCCTACTCATTTTCTACTGTTGATTATGGTTTTAAAGGCGTGAAGTAACTTCGAATTTCTTTAACGAATAATTATTAATAACATTTAATTTTTCTGTAGCCGTTTTTAACCGGATGTAATATGTAAAAGATATATTTTTATTTTCGAATTTCCTGTAAATGTTAACTGCCATAGATTAACATGTCGAAGTCTTCTCCATGTCATAGAATTAACACGCAATCTGTCCTTCGTTTTTAAAGTTTTGCCGCATAAATAACATAATGATCATTATCAGAATTGAAGGTAAACTGCTTTATGGAAAAACAATACATAATAATTTCGTTTTGTGACGTCAATGTTACGCTAACACTGGATTTTCGTGATATATTCACGTTCCCGGTGTCTCAGGTTGTGTTTCCTCTTTCGAATTGTTCTCCTCACGACTCTTCCAGTAAATGAATAGGGACGTAATTTTCAAGAATGAATGGTGAATTTCTCCGTTTGAAAATTCCTCATTTATTATCACTATTTGTTTTTCTATTCAATACAATATTGAACAACGGTAAAATCAGTAAATACACCTGTTCAAACCGTTGAAATTATTTCTTGAAATCGTTTGTTTACTTAAAATCAGGTGATAGCTTTTAAATATAAAACAATTTCTTTCTTTCTTCACCGAGTGAGGAATCCTGAATCGGATCCAGCCTGGGGTTTTTTAAATATTGATTACATGTTTGTATTGATCGCTAAGAAAAATCTTGACGTTTTAATGTAATTTTATTATTAGAGCTCCTTAACACGTCTCTTGGTCAGTCTTTATAAAAAGTTGCACCCTTAATATGTCTCTAGAACAGCATCTTTCTGCTCTAGGAGTATCAAAAGATATGTTAAGGAGCATCTTTTTATAAAGAGCATCCTTCTTCTCTAGGTGCATCAAGTGGCATCTTAATATATTTAGTAGAAAGATTCATTTTCTGACGTTTAATTACAGCCGGAACTAATTGTGTTTTTATCACTTCATATCCTTTTTTTTGGATGATCCTATCAACATGTTCAAATTAAAAAGGGATTATTGGAAGAGAGAGGAGAGAGAGAGAGAGAGACAATCAATGCGCACTACTACAATAGCGTTTTAAGCTGAATTTATTAAAAATACAATTTAAATTTATTAAAATACATTTAGAAAACGTGATGTTGATACTTAAATACATTATCGTACGTAAATGATAGCTCAAAAGTCTGTTAACCGTGTTTTGTTTACTTGTTTACACTGTCAGTTTTGTAAAGTATATAAGTTTAAGTAGCAATGTATTCGAGAAAGGGAGAAATTCGGTATTTACAACAGTTAACTGACTTTTGGTCCACCCTATATTTGTTTCTTGATGATGATAATTTTTACTGTTGCAAATCTCAATATATTTGTTTATACTTATAGTACAGTAAAAAAAAAAAACCTGTTCAAAACGGAAACCTCAAAATACAGTCAAACTTCTGAACGACGGCCACTGACGGGAAGATAAAATTGTCCGTTATTGCAGGTTCGATCGTATATTGTTGATTCGTTCTATATAAAATAGGGTTGAATTAAGTTGTTTTTTCTGTCAAATAAAGTCTGTTTTTTTAATTTAATACTTGAGTTTTAGTAGTGTATATATATATATATATATATATATATATATATTNTTACCTTCATAACCTTTGCCCCTATGTTATTTTGAAAATTAAAAAATATTTACTTAATTTTTGAGTTAATTATTCTAAAAAAGAAACTGAAAATTTAAAGAAAGACTAATTTCACTGTATAATAAATTTGTTTGTTTAGATTCCTGCTAATTACTGATCAAACCTCTTACTTATATAGCTGTGTTCCTTTCTAATTTGCATCTGGATTGGTCGATTCAACTGATTAAGAAATAAATTAGACATACGTTTGGTGCTCTTCAGCTCACATCTTTCTTTTCTTGAAAAATTATGCTTCTAATTTTGAAAGTTTAGTTAATTCAAATGTTTTAAAATAAATTTAAATAACCAAAATATCAAATGTAAGCATATATTTTAGAGTTTATACCAGTTTTTAATAGTAAAGTTTATTTTAAAAATGAATGAATTTGCTTGAAGTTAAATGTATCATTAGTTAGAAGTTTAAATATAGTAATTTAATTAAAAATTTTATAAATTATTATATTATTCATGTGGAAGCGTTGTTAATAATATCAAAATATGACTTATTAATGTTTAATTTTATTGCCATAAGGGGATATTCTGTTGTCGTTATTGACGTTACTTAGGTTAATTACCATATATTAATTTTGTTCGAAATAAAATTACAGGATTTTTGAATAAAATCACATTTAATCTACCAAAATAGCGACATAAATATTTTTATTTTTGAATCCTATATCATTACCAGATTAGAAATACAGTATTTATAAGATGTAATGGAATGAAAATGGCTACTGTCAGATTTAATGAATTCTATTATGAAAAATGAAGTTCTTGATAGAAAACAGATAATTTATATTAATGTGGCTTAATTAGATTTATATTTATTTAGAAGTAACATAAAAATTTTAAGTACTTTTATCAGTTACAAGATAAGACAAGTAAACTATAAGATAAGGTCTGTTATAAAATACCGTGAATAAGCTAAATCTTTAGCTTATATATTAGCTATAGATTTAGCTGTATAAAAATTGACATTGAAAATTCAAATAGCATTTTAATTTCAACTATAAAATCAAATAAGACAATTATTCCACGTTACTTAGTTTTTACATATTTCATTCTTTATATCTCATTGAAGAGGTCGGCGGGGCCATTTGGCTCAAGTCCTAGACATTAATTCTTTGTATCTTATGTCATCTCTCTTGGATGAAGTAGGCCAATAGAAGTATTTTGACTGGACTCCTGACACAGAGGCACCAAAATTTAATGTCTTATGTAAAAAACATGACACTAAAGTAATATAAATTAAAATTTCTTTTGATAAGTGGTGAAAAGTCTAAATTATTGGTTTCATTCATATATTTTTATTGCTTTGTAAGAGGGGATGAGGTTCCAAATTTATGACTAGATCCAATTTATTTCTCTCAAGTCCCTGCATACAATACATAATTTAAAATACACACACATATATATATATATATATATATATCGTGAATGGTGAGATGTTGACCATTGGATAGTATTATAGATAAATTACTGATGTTCATTTTAATTTAATGTATTTAAATTCAATTTTATAAACAGAAAATGTAAATTTCAATACATTAAATGGAAAATGCTAAAATTATAATACAGTTGACCCGCCTGTAACACTGTTCATAATTCCGTTTTGTACGAATTCCATGTTGTACGAGTCACTTAGATTTTACAAATATGTGTGCCGGGCTGTGAACGGCTCACGTATTTGTAATATATAAGTGACTCGTACAACATGGAATTCATATAAAACGGAATAATCAACAGTGTTATATGGGGGTCGACTGTATGTAAAAGTAGATATAAAACTCTGTTAACAAGCTTTTTTAAAATGTTTTATAAATAAATATATCTAAAAGTCATAATTAAAACATTTTCTGAAATGATCCTGTTAATTTTATTAGACAATCCTTTTAAATTTGGTCATAATAAAGTTTCCAAGAAGGAGTAAAGCTAGAATAAATTTAAGAATTATGAGGAATTCTTTGTGATTTTTATTTATGTTTAATAGCAAAACAATTTTTCATATAAAATAATAAAGCTTTATAAATTTAGTAACTACAATGTCACTCCATAACATTCTTAAAATATTTCAAAAATTTTAATGAACTTAAACAATAAAAATTCATTGTTTAAGTTAAGTAAAAGGAAAAGAAAAATCAATATATGTTTTATTGTTTTTTAAATAATTTAATTTAGATATTTTTTAAAATTTATATATTGAATATTGAATGTTTTCTTATCAAAAAATTTAATTAATAAAAAAATAAAAATTTGATTATAAGATAAAGGCATCACAAAAGAAAATGGAGGATGTAAAAGTTGCTGTTGGAAAATTGACAGGTAAAATTAAAATTCAAAAATTTGAGTATAGAAGAATTTATTATATAAAACTTCAATAAATATTTAATTTAAAAAATAATAAAATTTATTTTCAAAAATCATAAATTATAAGTGTCATTTTAGAATAGATTTAATTTATTAGTAAGATAAATCTCTTCTAAACTTGTTCTAAATGTGAGTCCAGAAGCTAAATCCTTGCTATAATGGCTGTAAATGTGAGTCCTGAAGCTAAATCCTTGTTACAATGGTTGTAAATGTGAGTCCTGAAGCTAAATGCTTGCTATAATGGCTGTAAATGTGAGTCCTGAAGCTAAATCCTTGTTACAATGGTTGTAAATGTGAGTCCTGAAGCTAAAT
>NW_019384356.1:547543-565538 GCF_000671375.1 Centruroides sculpturatus | reverse complement strand
ATATATATATATATATATATACATATATATATATTAAATGTAAAGAGAATATTCTCAAGTATAACCTTGCCTAGAGGAGAATTTCTCATGACTTTAAACGACACGATTAAATGAAATTTAATGATACATTATCCTATTATTTTAACTGATCGGCACTTTTTAAGTAGATAACATAAAAGAAAAATCTTATTACTTTTTTACAAGTGAAATTTGGCAGTTCTTTTTTATTAATTTTACTTCTTATCTCTTCGTATTGAATGGTACTCAATTGGGATAAATTTAATTTTACGTATAAAGTATACATTCCTCTATCCATCTGTTAGATTCGTGACAATTTCGTCAATAAATTTAGTAATATAACAGAATAAACTGGGATTTATTCATTCTGGAAGGTATTTTATTCGTTTTCTTCAGATCTTTCCGAAAAAATTTCATGTTTTTTAATGAGATAATCTACTCTTCTGGTGATTTTTGTTGTTGTATTTAGTAGGGAGCATTAATCTGGAGTCTGCGGACCCTTATGGTAGAGGGAAAAACATGGTCATGAATACAGGACACTTTCTTTCAAAATGTAGGACGGAATAAAATGCTTTTCATAGTAAATTGCTATCACAAATACTTACTGTAAACTTTAATTTATTTACATGCCCACCAAAAAAAATACCACTTATAAACACATAAAATGTTGGGTTTTATTGCCAATAATCTTAAAATTTTACCCGGAGCAAGATTAAAATGTAATTTGTGTCCGGGAAAAAGAGGACGCCTGGTTACCTACCCAAGGGTTTTATGGATAAATTTTAGAGGATTACTGAACTTGGACGAGAGAAAAATTGTAAATATGCTTTACTTTCACTAAACTCTAATTAAAATGGCCGTCAGTTACCGAGTGAATTAAACCAGTGAACAGTGGTCGTGGGTTCGCACTTAACCAACAGGCCGGCTGTGCGGAGGTTCCCGTGTTTTCTTCACGTGTCTAACGCCTAAATAGGTGTTAGTTTTCTGTAGAAAGTCCTCCCAGCAGGCACTCCTTTTAGCAGATCGCCCACGTGTTGCGTTGCCCCATTCCATCAATTCAATTTAATTTTCTAATAAATTTTTAGCATTTCCTTCAATTACGAATGCAGGCAACAAGCCACAGTAGTGTTAGAAGTGTCTGTGTCTTTTCCACCAATAGAAATCACATATACTTTATACACTTCGGAGATTATTCCGAGAAGAGGTCCATAGACTTCACAGAGATCCATGGTACAAGAAGTGCCAAGAACCCGCTTTCAACAGTAAATTTTCTGCAGTAAATTATACTGTAATTATATATTTTCGAATCTAAATACAAAATATGATCGATAGTTTATTGATATTGTTAGAATTGACGTGGAAATCTCGAGATAAAGTTACAACACTCCATTTTCTATTACCTAAAATGGTGTGACGTGATACTTAGATTCTAAGATCCGTGCAATCTTTGAACTTGTAATTTATCTATTATAGAAACTATATAATAAAATATAAACTAAACGATATGAAAAATAAAATATTTTTATTGTATTATTTTACACTTTTAAATGAAATTTTTTTTAATCGCCTGTATAATTAATGGCTCACCCCTTAACTGTGGAACGTGTGGTATAATTTATTGAATTATTTTTTACAATTTATACATCAAAAATAGATGCTATCGAAGTAGGGAAGAAGGTATTAAGTTACGTCAGTTTCAAGGGTTTCTATCGATCTTTTGAAAATTTTATAAAGATGCCTTATCGATATCGTAAATCTCCAGATTGCAAAGCATCTCGTAAGTTATCTTGTATTAAAATCAGATAAAGTTATTCGATCTTATCACTTTTATTGCTTTATTGAACCATTCTCAATTATAAAATTTATTTTATTTTATATGTAAACATACAATAAAACACTAATTCGGTACTGAATTAAAATACTGTGCAATCAAACCTCTATTAACCCCATCAACCGCCACCTCGTATACCCTCACCTCGTATATACCATACCGTATACCTCACCCTATATATACATATACCACCCCCGTAAACCATCGTACACATCACCCCTTATATACCGTGCAGTACCTGTCCCCACCCGCATAAACCGCCAACTCCTAAACGGATCGCGCCCATAAATATTGAACAGAGGAGGACCCTGTGGTATCTATAATTTACTGAATGCACGATTTTGCATTGCAAATGATAGTAAGCCAAGCGACGTGACTTTTAAATCTGCGTATAGAATTCGTTACTACGAATAGTTCGTATTGTTCGATGTACTTCGGTTTAACGCCGCACTCGATTTAGTAACCAAAATTTGAGGCCAACAAACGGTGGCATTAAATCGAGGTATTGAATTTAATACTTAGTAGTTAATAATGGCGTTTTTTAAGGTGTAGGTCGCGATTCCTGAAAGGTCACGAACTTTGGCCTTTCGTAATGTTACTAAATTTTCATTTATTAAACGATAAACTGAATCTTCTGTACAGTTCTGTGTTGAATAACGCTTTAAAAAAGCCTTTTTTTCTTTTTTTGTACACCATTTAACGTTGAACGGCATTGTATTAGCTTGTACTGTGATTAGAACAGATCAATTTGGTGTTTTAATTACTTACGCAAGCGAAATTTTGAAATAGAATGGTATAAAACCTGAATGTAATTCTTCTGGCTACACTTATCTTCAGCATTGTGATATAATGGGATGTACTTTTTTCTCCTGTTGCGAGTTAAAATACAACTGGAAGTGTCACGAACACATCAAAACTCACCCTAATTAACACAGAAATGTTTTATTAAAATGGCTGATTTACACTCACGATTTGTAAAAGGAAACGTTTAATCTTTTATGAAAATTAAAATATTTAATTTCCTCAATTTAAATAGGAAAAAGAAAAAAATATATATATTATTTTTTTTTTATTCGTGGACTTCTCTGATTCCATCTTGCTTCAGTTTTTCTCTTCTAGTTTTTATTAACCGCCATTTCTTTCTCTAGAAATCTTTCTTAATTTAAAATTTCAAGTATCTAAATATTTAAATTTTACGAGGAAAGCTTGACAATAGAATTTTTGTGGGTATTTTTTTCATTTTACTTTTTTCTGTCAGTTGTATAACACAGGGAAAGTATGGCGATCGGTTAAAAAAATTTTATATTTTTGAACTCGGAGGTTCTTAACATCCAGAAATGCAAAAAAATAAAAAAACAAAACAAAAGTTGAGGGATTTTCTGTATATGCATATAGAAAAATCCCCCAACTTTTTTTTATACGAATTGTATGGATGTAGTATGTGTGGGGGCACGATTTTATTCCCTCATTTCAAAGCTTAATAACTCGCGTACCTTTCGTCGAAAATTTCTAAAATTTTGCGTGGTGTTTTGTGTATGAGGGGAAAACTTTTCTAGAAATTTTCAGGAAAATCGCAATATTGGTTCGGGAGATATGGCTCCACTCTTTTAATATCTCCCTAACAAATCCGAAGACTTACAAAGATATTAAAGGAGTGGGGCCATATATTGAGAAACAATCTGAAGACTTACAAAGGTAATGGAAGCAATTATTAGGGATGAAAACAAAGAATGCACGGAAAGTCCAGCAACAACGTTGCCATCTTTTACATTTTTTCTACGCCGTCGAAGTGTCGAATTCACCACATTCTACCACAAACCCACGAAAAACTCTCGAGATAAATTGCCAATTTTATCCGATTTTAAAACCTTAATGATAATTAAAAGCATTTATAATTACCCACCCTTCTTTATTTCGTCTTTAGTGTACTCTTAACGTACAAAATAAATTTCTTCGTAAATTTCCTCAAAGATAATCTTCTCAAGCGATCAGAATTTTTTTGTTTTTAAACAAGAAGAATATTTCGTATAAAATTGGAAGGGGGGGAATTAGTTGAAAATTCAAGAAACAATTGCTCAAACCGGAAGCTAAACTTCGTGCAAGCGTAGGGCGGATCGTCCATCACAATCATCATCATCATCATCAATCATCTGAGTCTGCCATTCCACGTTTACGACTTTCTCTTCCATTTCTTTCAATTCCTGGTTTGTGATCATTATTTCACTTTCTTTTTATTTATTTTTTTTTTCTTTAGATTTTTATTTTACTTTCTGGATATTTTGTTTCTCCACGAAATGCAAATAAAATTATATTTAACGATGCGCTTTCTCTTGTTACCCAATCGATAAACAGAAAAGGTATTATGTCTACTTTATTATCTTAATCCCTTGATTTCAATTGTTATTAATGGCTAATCATTTTTACTTTCTCCCTTCTGTTATGTACAGTAAAACCTGTCTAAGCGAGAAACAATTCTTCGGTACAGTGTTAAAAAGAAAACCTGTTCGAGACGGAAGCCTGTCAATGCGGAATAATATTTGTCCAATTTCGGCTTACACGGGTTTATTTTTTAACAGAAAACCCGTGTAAGCCAGATTTTTACATTTACATTTCTGAACTGGGGGGTTTTTATGGAGGTTTGTGTGTTAAATTTTGGTGGTTAAAGGTCAAGGGGAGTAGAGGCGGTCACGTGTCGTGTCTCGAGTGGGGTCGGACTTAATGAAGATTTTACTCGTTATAGAATCTTATAACAGGTGGAGCCATACACAATTTTAACCCGTTTTAGCCGGAAAAGTTATTCAACTCGGATTTTTCTGTTCTGTTAATTTATTTTACACTCAGATTTACCATTTATGTTCTTAAATTAAAGTTATAACTGTTATAGTATTAATGTTAATCCCCTTTATATATATATATATTAATAAACTTAAATTAAAATTTATTACTAATTTATATGATTTTCTCAAATATTTTTTTTTTCTAATATTTACAGAAAAATGCCATTAAAATAAAGTTAAATGACCTGTTCCTAGGGTGAGTTATATTATTTGTATATAAACATCCTTTATTTAATTTTTGGTAATTGTCTAGTTTAAACCAAAGTTGAACTTTAGTTTGACTCATTCACTCGATTTATGTGGGGGATTTATGTTGTTATACAGTAAAACCTGTCCAAAACGGAACCTGAATAAAACGGAAAAAAGTTCTTTCTGACAGAGCGATGTTATATATTTCTATATTTAAAAAAAAAAACATGTTCAAAAAGGAAACCTGCCAAACTGGAAAAATCTTCGGTATCGTACTCTTCCGGTTTACACAGGTTTTACTGTATTTAAAAATATAATTAAAATAATACAGTAAAACTAGTTTTCGAAAGGGTTCATCGAGTAGAGTGGAAAACCCTGGTTTAAATTTATATAGGAAAACCTGTGTAAACCGGAATCGAATATATTTTCCTTTCTTTTCTAACATAGAAAATCTCTCCATTTCGAAGAATTTTATCTATTTAATCAGGTTTCCGTATTAGACAGGTTTTAACGTATAAATGTAGTTTAAATTAATTAAAACTTTTTAATTATAATTTTAATTAAATTTATATTATATATATATATATATATATTTAATAACCGTGTAGTAATTATATAAAAGTTTAGTGTGATAGATAACAAATGAATCAAGTGATTCAATTAAAAATAAGTTGAGAATTAAGCCAAGTGAATTTAATAAAAATGAAATTTGTACAAGTTACAAATTAAATTTTCAAGTTTTAAAGTAATTATTAATTATTCGAAGAATTTTATTCAGTTACATTACGTCATTTTTGAAATTCCTGCGGAAGTCACCAGTCCTTACTTTTATCAACAACACCAGACTTGAAGGGAGAAGGTTGGGGTGTGTCAGAGTAATGTTTCTTGTTTTTTTTTTTTTAATCTTTAATTGTTTTAATGTATTTAAAATTAAATTATACAGGTCTCTAGGTTATATGAAAGGTTTTTTTTTGTTTGTTTTTGATATCTTGAATGCGAAAAATAATATAAATGAAGGACGTTTTCTACGAGCCAGTGTACTTTATGTATTGCAGGGTCAATGTTACTGCTGTACATGCTACGAAAACTCGAGATAATATCATTGTTCGCTTGCTGTCGCTTGATGTAAACAAGAAACAAGCATACAATGATACCAGCTCGAGTTTTCTATGATATCAGCCCGAGTTTTCCATGATATCAACCCGAGTTTTCCATGATATCAACCCGAAGTTTCTATGATATCAGCCCGAGTTTTTCATGATATCAACCCGAAGTTTCTATGATGTCAGCCCGAGTTTTCTAGGATGTCAGCTCGAAATTTGTATGATATCAACCCGAGTTTTCTGTGATGTCAGCCCGAAGTTTCTATTATATCAACCCGAGTTTTCTATCATATTAGCCCGAAGTTTCTATGATATCAACCCGAAATTTGTATGATATCAACTCGAATGTTCTGTGATATCAGCCCGAGTTTTCAGAATTGTTACTAACGAATTCGTCAAGAAAAAAAGACGATTTCTCTCATTTCCTTTTGCTAAATTAAGGCATACACGATCAGCGATACCTATTTTCACATCTGTTATTTCGAATCTAAGTAGTGTTTAGCGAATATTTCTCACTTGTTAGCAATTTTTTAAATTCTTAACAACGTAGAGTTGGAAGTAAAATAATTGGCCGGCAACGTTTAGACAAAAGAAACGAGAGAAAACTTGTATTTACTAAACGAGAGCGGCATACAAGAGCGATAAAATCAAAGTGTATCAGATATCCTCAGGATGTAAATTAACAGTTTGTACTCCTTCTCCCGCTTTCTACGAGAGCGATAAACTTCAGCTGCCAGCTAAATTCGTCTCTACATACATTTCGTTCATACAAGTATAATGATAACGTGTATACATCGATCGAATAGTCGTTATTCCCGATTAAAATAGTCATGTGAATAGAATAAGAGCAAAGGAACACAATTGTTCCTTTAATTGGTATTAAACTAAGACGAATGACATCACGATATGGATTTAACATAATTAGACTCGTGTTCTCTCTCTTCTTCTATTTTTCTTAATTTTTATTCTTTTAAGTAAAGTAAACAGTGTTTCAGTCGGAATTCCAATTTCAAAATAGCTCGTTTGATCGATAAAACAAATTTTGGGAGCGATTAAAATGCCCCCAGCAGAAAAGGAAATATGATGACGTGACACCGCCGTCACGTTTTAAAATAAATATAATTTTCTGCTGCAGAATTTTACTTTTAGAATTCCCTCCTCCTCCCTTTAATCTTCTCATTTAAATCAATTCTCTACCCTCCTCATTTGTGTGAATGAAAATCAATCAGGGAAGTCACTGAACGAAATGTTATGTCCTATACTAGTACATAGAATATACAGTGAAACCTGTGTAAACCGGACTCGTACGGCACCGAATATTTTCTCCGTTTTGAACAGGTTTTTGTTTTAAAGCACGGAAAATCACTGCATTCCGAAGAATTTTTCCCGTTTTGGCGGGTTTCCGTTTTATTAAGGTTCCGCTTTGGACAGTTTTACTATATGTAGAATCTCGATTATCCGGTTGCAGGTATTTTTTTTATAAATAAATTCTTTTTTCCAGACATTTTACTTTTCCGGCTTTTATATAATAGGGGGAAGTATGGCGATCGGTCAAAAAAAATTACCCCCAAGAGTTTTTGGACATGAGGACCTTGAAATGCAAACGAACTGGGGATTTTTCTGTATGTATGGATGTTAGTATGTGTGGGGGGTCACGATTTTGTTCATCCAGTTTTTTTTGTCGATAATTTCTGAAATTTTGCATGGAGATTTATGTACTAGGGTGAAACGTTTCTAGAAATTTTCAGGAAAATCGGACCATCTCTTCGGGAGATATGGCCCCATTTTCTTGGTATCTCTCGAACAAATCTAATTAAAGGTAATTGTAGCAATTATTACGGATTAAAACAAAGAATTTCAGCTTTTTTAAATGTTGTTTTCTTTCGTTAAAAGTATAAACATTAATTTCGTGTCTTATATTCAATCCTGTCTTTGAAATAATAAATCGATATCATTTAAAATAATTTCACAAAGTAAAAGTATTCACAGTGTTTAATACCTGTGTACTTGCCTATTATGATTAAGTAACCAGTGACTAATTTAACCTCGATTATCCGGTCAGGTATTTCCAAGTGTTAAATAAATGCGGTCTTATTTGTTATATGGATTTCTTACACGATTTTTCTATATAAAAATAGCATAAAAATTATATATTTATGTAATTGTTGTGGCTTTCGAGTGAACAAAAGACCAGTTTTACTTTCTACAGATTTTTCTGTGAAAGTGTCTTATAGGTGTGATAAGTATTTTGCAATGTACCGGTATCTATATCAAGTTATGTTGTAAATTATTATGTAAATTCTCATTAAAACGTTTATTTATAATAATAATAATAGAAATTTGTGATTGAATGGATAGAACCACTGAACAATGGTAGTTTGCGCCTGGCCAACGTAGAGTTTTCTGGGTTTTCTTCACGTTTGTAACACCTAAAGTCCTCCCAGGAGGTTGATCGCCCACGTAAACAATTTAACCGAACTTTGTGATAGAATGTATACCATCAATTCAGTTAGATGATCGCTGTTAATGAAGTTACTGTAAAGTTCATTAGCTTTAAAGGTTTAAGTTGATTTAATTCATTGTTTAAGAAATTTGCTTACACCATTTCCATGTCATAAATCCTTTAATTAACATGGTTATTTGCCACTGTAGTTTCGTTATCCTCGACAATTTGATTACACGAAAAACATTATGGACCTATTTCAGAGGTCTAACTTAAACTATCCTCTATGATAGTGATTGACTATTGTTTGCTATGTCAAAAGCTTACACTTGGACAGAGAAAAATCCAAAAACATGTCTTAAACTTCAGCTTTGGTAATTGATTCTTTGGGGCTGATCACCTATAAAAATAGAATTTTATTTATGACTTACTCATAATTTGAGACTTTCACGTAGAAAAAACAAGAAGAAAAGAGTGAAAGGAAATTTCTATTTTACATTATTTTCTTATTTTCCACAAGGAAAGATAATACGATGGTGTAGAATATAAATTTTCCATTAATCGCTCTGGTTACAGAATAAACACACCGAAAATTTCCTTCATCACTTCCGTGAAATTTGATTGACAGGCGTAAAATCAATAACTCACGGTTTCAAAACACAACGTTTAGTATGTCTTTCACCAGCCTCTGTAATAGTATATAATAGAGCTACAAAACATTATAAGGAGAATATATCGGATATCCTGTACATTTTTACGGTAGATTTAGTACAGTATATTCAAAAAATTACAGTAACCATTTTAATCTTTTGCATTGTATAAATATAAATTTTATTAATTAAAAACTATGAGTATGTTCGAGTGTCTTGAATGTCAATGCTAACTAAATACAGTAGACCCCCTATCACACTGTTGATAATTCCGTTTTATATGAATTCCATGTTGTACGAGTCACTTAGATTTTACCGGGTTTAGATTTGTGCCGGGCTGTGAACGGCTCACGTATTTGTAAAATCTAAGCGACTCGTACAACATGGAATTCATATAAAACGGAATAATCAACAGTGTTATAGAAGGGGTCTACTGTAAAGTAAAACCTGCGTAAACCGGATCGCAGGGTACAGAATATTTTTTTTTCCGATTTGCAAGGTAAACAGGTCATTTTTAACAGACAATTGCTCCATTTTTCCTGTTTAGGTAGGTTCCGTTTTTGACAGGTTTTATTGTATTGAGTTAAGTAACTTTCACCATTTTTTCTAAACTTCCATTTTCTTCTTACTTCTACAAGATTATTATAGAATTTTCTATAAAATTCTACAAAAATATCCCTTTAATGAATGGGTATTATAACTGATAACAGGTATAGTTAAGGAAATGACAATTCATTACAGGTATAATTACATATTATACTGTTCAAAAAGTACAGATTCGTATCTACAATATTTTTTTTTTCTGAATTTTCTGGATTGCTGTAGAGAAATCTTGTCTAGAATCTGATTTATTAGCGATTAATCACAAACTGGCTATCAGGTGGTATCTAACAGGAATTAAAAGAGCGTGACTGTAAAGCCAAACCTAACCATTATAAAACTTATTGTTAGTAACACAAGTTAAATACTAAAAATAGTACGTGTAACGAAACTTTACATCATTAATTAAGGAAAATTGTATTGTGTATAATAATAGTAATAATAATATAACGATATTATTAATCATCTATTCTTTTTATACGTGACAGGCATTTATTTTCGTATGGAAAAAAAAAATAAAAGAACTGCGCCAATGATGCATGGAACGAGCCTAGTGTATAGAACTGAACACGTAAATTACTTAAATTTCTCACTTCTTAGAAAGGAAAACTGAATTTATTTTTTAAATTTAAATCGTGTAATTCTGATTCAAATAAAAACATTGATTTAGAATTACGTGCAATAATTCAGTATCAAATACAGGCCAATCTCCAATAATGGCTACCATGAAATAGCAGCCATTTTTTTTTTTCAGGAAGAAAAATGCACACAAAATAACCTCAGAATAACGGTCATTTTTTAATGTTTCCGTCAGTGTTTAACTTTGGTTTCATTCGTAGATGAAGGGGGAATACCTGCCGGGGGTCTTTTATGCGAAACTGGCTCTATTTTGGTGTTATTAGCGTGAAGAAAACTCAAAACTCCACGTGACGAGGCGCGAACCCGCGATCCACAAGGGTTCAAGGGTTCGTGCGCCTCGTTATTGTTTTTAAAGCGTTAAATTTGATAATTGTTTAATTATCATATATTCAATTGAAGCTGATGATGATAAGAAAATGCAATGAACTAAACTGTTATCAAACGTAATGAAGTTGGAAATAATATAGAAGAAAGAATTTAAATGAAAAATGTTGGCATGAATTTAAACGGGACCTTTGCCAAATTGTCGAGAAGAATCTTTTTTATCGGGCTTTATTAGATTTTAAGGAAGATTTGTTGGAATTTTGTTTGTCGCGACGAATATTGGTTGAAGAGATCGATGTTCGACGTTACTTCATTTACTTTTATTTCTCCAATTTATATTTATTTCATTACGTAAGAAAACAATAAAAGAATATCAATTTTATTTAATAAAAAAAACATGGAAAGTGTTTCGAAACACTTGAAACATTTCTTACTTGTTTGATGCTTGGCATCTATACTGTGGCAGATTAGAGGAGAGTGATCGTGGACCCTAGGGCATCTTCTGACGCAACACCCTCGATATATTCAGTTCTTTTTTGCATTTGAAATTGCACAAATCCATTTATAACGTTCATAATTTAAATTTTATTAGTAGATTCTGCTCGGGCCTCCATAAAGGCCCAGGAAAAGCCCGGAATGCCCACAAGTTGCCGAGTGGATAAAACCATTGAACAATGATAGCTGCTAGTGGGTTCGCACTTAGCCACGTGGAGTTTTTCGGGTTTTTTTTTCACGTACTAAGGGGCAATTTTCCATTGAAGATCCGATCGACCATTCAAATAAACGTAAAACCTAGCTAAAGTCCGGCTTCCCCCTCTCTCTTCATCTATGGCTACGTCCACAGCAGGATCGTCAGACATGGATGAGAATGAAGGAAGAATCCCTTTCCGATTTACCGGCGATAAACTATAAAGGCGCGTATCGAATCCGAACCCGGAGCTCCCCCAATTTCTCCTCCTAATTTAAACCCCCTGTGTATTTTAAGCCGGTAAACACATAACTTCGATTAGGAAAAAGTATTTCTAAAGGAAATTTAATTTATACGGAAATTTATTTTCTAGTGTATATGCCATAAATATTTGTTAGAATATGAATTATTTACATAATTTTAAATTTATGCAAATAGGTGATCGTAAAATACAAATTGTATTCTCTTCGTTATTACATATTTAATTAATTCTTTATAATTAATACAAATTTTCTGAATTCGTTAAGAAATGAATTTTACATTATATAGCATAATAGATTATCGATTGAAAGGATTAACTGTTTATTAAAGTTAATTCTTCTCGAAAGGTTTATTAACTTGTTTTTAAGATTCAATTATATAGCAGTGTGTACATAATCATTCATTTCACGCATCACCTGTTATTGCATAATCTATAAGCGATCAATTATTTTGCGAGCTCTTGTTATTGTGCAGTCACTTTACTGATTGATGATGGCGACTAATGTGTTACGTGAACTTTGTATGAAATCAAATTGCGCGTAATGTTTGCTTTCTGTGTTGCAAAATAAGTAAATATCTTATACTACACATGGATGGCCGAGTGGCAATGGCGATAGCCTATTGCTCCGTGGAATCCGGGATCAGATCCGAACGGTTGCCCCATTGTGGGCCCTGCCGAACTCATAATGAGCTTGCTAAAAAAAAAAGCCTTCTTGGTGTGCCTATAGGGTGGAGAGTTAAAAAAAAAAAGTATATGTTTATGTGAACTGTTATGAAGGATTTGTGAATTTCCTACGAAGTATTGCCAGTTTTCTTGGGGATCAAAAACGAAAACATTACTTTTAAAACAGTATTTTTGACCGCTCAACCTATCTTCAGGGGTTCTAAATTGTTGTATCAGAAGCGCAACTAGTATTAGAATCCGTGTTTTGCCTCATGGATTGGATTGATGGGATGCAACACGTGCGATCTACCAAGGGGAATGCCTCAGTAGAGAATTTTTTTTATGGGGAAACAGGTTCTTATTTAGGTGTTAGGCACGGGGAGAGTCTGTTGTTCTGGCGTGAACCCACAATCCATCAGTGTTCAGAGGTTTTCTATACTTGGCAACGGGGAAGGGGTCACTAAAGATGGAATGAAAAGACTACTGCGTTTTAATACAGCTGTTTACGTTTTTGATCTCCAAAAATGCAGAGAAGTGTAAAGATGCATATACTTTAGGAATCAAACTGATCCAAGATTACTCTGATCGTTCAAATCGTTGTGTATGCAAATGAACTATAGCGATCTGATCAATCTGTATATCAAAATACAAATGCTATCTAGGATCAACTAGATTGCGATCAAATTAATCCGGAGGATTAGTTTGATCGCAGTTTATTTGTTTGATAAAACGGAAGATCGGATCGTTTGAATCGGATAAAAAAGATGGCGATCAGCAATAAATGCCATTGTTCAATATGGAGGATTATGTTGCCTTTTATTAACCTAAATTGGATTGATGAGATCAGGTGACGCAACATGGGGGGATTTACAATGGAGAGGTGCCTCCCGAGAGGACCTTCTATGGGAAACAGATCCGTTTTGACGTCAGACACGTGGAAAATAAACCCGGAAAACTCCACGTGACCAGATGTGAAGCTACAACTAACTTATCAGTGGTATTATACGTTTGACCACTTAAAATTTTTTTTTGATTTAGATCTTTTCTTTAATATCCTTACAGTAGAAACTGTACGTTTTTTTGTTTTCATTGTTCACTTTTTCCACCCTGTGGGCACTAGAAGGCTTTTTTCCACACCCATTGTGAGTTTGTTCAGGTCCACAATGGGATGGCTAAATGATGGAGCCTGATGTATCCAGGACATACCACCAAAGCAAAATTTCTGGAGAGTTGATGGTCTTGATTTGATCCTGGGTTCCCCAGAAACAGAGGATGACATTTAACCATCTTGGCCATCCTGCTGCTGAAACTATGTATGCTAATACTAAATGATACATGCTAAACTCCCATTTAGTGAACTGTGTGGTTCGTCATTAAAACAAGCTGTCACAGTTATTAATATCATAAACCCATTTATAAATTGGGATTACATCCCTGGAAATTAATTTTGAACTGTATATAATCAACAAAAAAATACACTACTTAGACATTTTATACCAGTTATAAAGTAGGATTTCAAATTTAAAAAAACAAAATGTAAATTTTTACCATTTATAGTCTTATTACTTAAGTTATATTTCGGAAACTTGAAAATGATTTTCTTCTAGTTTTAATGACGACTGTATTCATCAATTCAAATTAAATTTATCCTTTCATCTGAATGAAGAGAGTATTGATATGCACGTAAGAATGCATTTAGTGGATGAAATGATTAAATTGAGTTTAACAAGATTTAATGCCTTTAATTTATTCTTTACTAAAAATTGAATGATATATTTAAATGTAAAGATTTAATAGAGTTACATCATGATATTTAATATAAATTAGAAAGTTATACAGTTTTATATTTTTATACACAACCCACATTGTTGCATATAAATTTTTTTAGTATTGTATATAGAACACAGTAAAAAACTGACATACAACAATAAAATATAAAATTGATTTTATATATAATCAGATTTGTACATTTTTCATTACAAAAGAATTTTGGAAGGAAATGAACTGGAAAAAAGAAGGATAAAAAGTTCCATTCAAATGGAATCCTTCCATAGAAACAACTTGCATCTGGATGTAAATTTTGCCAATATTGTGGTTCCTATAAGCCTGTCGGCAAATATAATAAATCAATTTTTTTTATTACATTTTTATTTCAAATATATTGTAAGTAATATAAATTTAATATTATTTTCTCAATGTAATTATGAATTTGGAAGTATATTTAAGCTTCTTTTTGAAAGATCTTTAAGAAAAGTTATGATCAGAGATATATCAATATATAATTTCAGTAGGAAAGTATGGATTGCAAGTTTTAATTTGCCAAACTTAATTATTCCATGTTTAATTTAATTATTGTTTACTGTAACTCATATGTAATTTGCATGTCAATAATACATGCAGCTTGCTGTAGTTCATTTGATGTTATTCGTAGTAGTAATTTCTTAATAAACACTAATAAATATATTTTTTATTTAGAAGAAAATAATAATCTTGAATTCTTTTTTTTTAACTTTAAATATTGAATTTTACATTTAATAATTTAGTCGAATTAGGAACTAATAAACTTATTGAGAAATATCTTTTAATGCTTCACTACCATTAGTCTAATTGAAACTATATTTAATATCTTTCAGTAATTCTATCAATGCACACGTTATTTTCACTCTTACTTTTTTATAATAATTGTTGATATTTAGGATCCAATAAGTTAAAGAATAATGGATCTTTTATCTTTCATTTAATCTATTTATAACTATTTTCATAATTAAGATTTAAATGAAACAGTTTCAGACAAATATACATTTTATTAGTTATTTTGTTAATATTTTTATAATAAGCCAGGATAATTATAATATATAATGCATTTTTTAGGCATGATGTATGCATGTATTATTCAGGTTTAAGAAAAAATTATATTTATTCATGAGGGGCATATATATCACATACTGAATTAGATAAAATCAACAAGATGCTTTGATTTATATTTCTACTTTTATACTAATTTTTTTATATATTGGCCTATGTATAATAATAAATTAAACTTTAGAAATCTTTTTCTTTTTTTAAATTTGTTTATTGTTTCCTATGTAGAATATTTTGCTGAAGTTATATTTTAAAAATATTTAGTCATATTTATAGTATTAAAACAATTAATCTGTAAGCCACTGTTTATACAAACATTATTTATATAATGATATAAATTTAATTTTATTTGTACTATACAATACAATCAGTTATATATATATATGAGAATAGTTTTTTCAAGCTCCAATGGTCCATAAAACAAAGACAAGTGTAAATAACAAAATGAATTTATTACCAAAAGTTAGGTATAAAAATGGTTACTTTTAGATATAATCTGAAGATTGAGGCATTTGTCATATCTGTGGATGAGCTTTTTCATCATCTTGTCATAGAATGTTGCCAGCAGTGAATTGAAATGGCCTTAACAATGTTGTTTTGAAGATTGTCATTAGTCTCAAACCTTTGCCCTGCTAACCACGTTTTCAGTTTAGGAAAGAGGTGGAAGTCTTCACACTTTAAAAAGTTTTAAGCTGGGTGGAAGTCTTCGCCACCTTTAAACACCCAGCATATAGCTCTGATTTAGCACTGAGTGACTTCCATCTCTTTCCTGAACAGGAGAAGTGGTAGGAGGGCAGAGGTTCGAGACTAATTGACGATCTTCAAAACAACGTTAGGGCCCATCTCGAGTCATTGGCGGCAACATTCTGTGACAAGGGAATGGAAAAGCTCGTTCACAGATATGACAAATGCCTCAATCTTCAGATTATGTCTAAAAGTAACCATGTTTGTACCTAACTTTTGATAATAAATTCATTTTATTTACACCTGTCTTTTTTTTATGGACCATCGGAGCTTGAAAAATAACAGTCTACATATATACATCTGTACTTTATACATGGTACTTTTGCATCATGTTATAATTTTGTAATGAAAGCAATCATTACTTTCATTTCTTGCTATTCATAAAAGAATTTTTTATGTAGAGTAAGTAATAACTATTAAGTTTTGCAATATAAATTTCTATATAATTATAAATCCATACTATACTGTGTATATAAATAGATATCAATATTTGCATGTATAATTAAAGTTATTTTAATTGTAAGTATTGCTGAGTTGGTCATCAATTTAAGAATACTTGCTTATATAACATATTGTTTAAAATTACAAATCAGCATAAAGTTTTTTGAAGTCAAAAGCAGAATTATTTGGTAGGAAAATATTGATCATTCTTACAAAAGAATACTTCAGATGTTCTAACATCACAAAAACATTGCCTTATTATTGTCTTGTTCTCTCATCCTGTATGTTGAGGAGAAAACTGTTCATACTATACAGCAATGATGCCAAAACTTTTCGACTGGCACATCAAATTGTGATTAAGTTATATATAGTTGGGTCAAATATTTAGTATATATGGAATGTACAAAATATAAATGTAAATGATAGAAAAAGGCCTACTTTCTGTATATTTGGAATATATGAAAAGTAGGTCTATTTCTGTCATTTATCAATGATGTGTCAAATATTTTCATGGGCAGGATTTGGCCTGGGGACTATAGTTTGGGCATCTCTACTGTAGAGAATAAGAAAACACACGTACCAGTACAGTAATTTGATTTTTGAAGTTGTATAAGTTATGTAAAATTATGCAATATGCATAGATGGAAAGAAGTCTTATAAGATGCAATTTAAATAATAATGTAATTAGTTACATAAATTGTAAGCTGCATTGAAAATGATTACTTAACTCAACAGGATAGCTGTAGGGTTTACTGATTTTGAATATATTAAAAATTTGGATAGTATAATGTAATTTAGTAATAACTGTATTGATAGCTAATTTAATTATGTATAATTAAATAGTGCAAGTTTGAACAATCTTATATCAATTTAAAATTTTTAATTTCAATGAGACGACCATTTCAATATATTTGATGCCCAAAATTAGTAAAAATACTTAATTTTAATAAATTTAAAAATTTTGCTGAACTGCCTTATATAATATTATTAAACATTTTTTCTGCCCCAAGACGAAAGGCTAGATATTGAGTGGTACGGATAAAAGATACTGATTACGTACACTAACAAGTGTGCAACTTGATTTTAAACTTTTTCCAAGATTGTCTTTGGCCTTGGGGCAGTAGATTTAGTTTATGAAGTAAAAAAATAACATTAAAATCTGTGTTCAGTTGTGTATTATATGGTAGGATATACAATATAGTTGATTTTCTGTTATTCAGAATTAATAAATTGAAGTGTAATTATATATTTTAGTTATTCAAATTATAAACTTTCCTAAACATTAATGAATTCCATCTGTTTATTAGTAACAAAATCTAAATTTATTAGCTCTAGATACATGTTTGTCATTAATTAAAAACACATTCTTGTGCAATTATATTTATAAGAATGATATGCATTTTATTTAAATCTGCTGTAAGATATCACATGATGTTCATGATGAAAGATCATGATTTCTCTTAAATTTTAAAGAAATAGATTGAGATACGTTGTACAGTTGACCCCCTATAACACTGTTGATAATTTTATTTTATATGAATTCCATGTTGTACGAGTCACTTAGATTTTACAAATACGTGTGCCGGGCTGTGAACGGCTCACATATTTATAAAATCTAAGTGACTCGTACAACGTGGAATTCATATAAAACGAAATAATCAACAGTGTTATAGGGGGGCGACTGTACTACACTTTTTTCCA
>NW_019384356.1:525768-547372 GCF_000671375.1 Centruroides sculpturatus | reverse complement strand
TAAAAAAAAAAAAAAAAAAAAAAACTCAAGGATGAGATTAAAGATGTACTCTACAGTATACACAATAATAATTTTTTTTAATTATTTAAACTCATTAAAATTAATTAGTTGATTAATAAGATACAAATCTAGAACAAAGATCTCTAACTGGGATGAACATTGATAACTTTTTCAAGTACACTATAATGAATATTCATTTTATATCTAGTTATTCAATGTTTGATTCTTCAACTTCTTCCAATTGTAATTAAATTCATATTGCGCTTGAAAAATAAAGTTTATCTTGCTCACTTGAGCTTAAAGCAATTTGTTCTAATGATAAATGAGAGTTTAATTTAAATTTACATCTCTTTACAGGTAGAAGTTCAAACTTTAATTACAAGATAAAGTTTATTATGTATTAAAGTTTCATTTTATATTATTTTTATTGTTAAAAAATTCAATAAGATTGAATATATTTGTCTTAATTAACTGCTTAAAGCGATTTTGTTATGGAAATTCGTATTATTTGCATGATTTATTTTTAAATAGTTGAAAGTATCAATAATAATTGCATCTCATCTCTAACGCGTCGCGTCGCGTCGCATCTTTCGTGTCGCGTCGCTTCGCTTTCACACTTATAATGGATGAAGTTGCACGGTGAAAGCACTTTTTTTTTTTTTAAGTAATTTAAAAATAAAAGAAACTAGAAGTTAAACTTTTACTATTTCGGCATTTCATTTTTTCTATATTTTGACTGTCGTTATTTTCAGAAACATTTCGATTTTTTACCCAAAAAAAAGGGAGAAAAATTCGACCTTGCCGGTGCGGTTACGTCATCATTGACCATCTTTTCTCAGAATCATTTTCTTTCGGCACGGATTTCGTTCTTCCGGTATTCTCACGTCACGAATGAGGTTTTGTCATTGTTGCCATAGCGACCAGACACCTTGACCTCACGTGATCGCCGCGTCACGTATATCGTGTGACCGATGACGTCACCTGCGAATATATTGTATCTATTTCCGTGCTATTCGTCGAGTTTCAGCTGTTCAGGTAAGATGCGCCATCTAAAATACCATGTTGTGTTCTCAATCTTTAACCGCGTGACGTCACCGGGAAAGTCACCCCGCCGCGCGCTGCGATGAGTTCGAGATAACGTGACGATAAGATATCGTGATTTTGTATTATTTAAATAGATAAACACGTGAAATGAACAGATTAGGCCTTCGTTTCTATAGAATTGTGTGCGCATCATTGAGTTATATTCGATTGCAGTTAAAGAAACTCGCTTACACTGTGATATTTAACTGTTTTATAACCTTATCACCACCTAAACTAAAGGAATTACTTTAAGATATTAAGATTTAACACCAGGTTTTTAATTGCAAGACTTAAATTACGCGAGTTACAATCGTGATGACGCTTCTTTGCTCAATTACTGATGGTAATCGGCGTAGATCCTGAAATCATTTAATTGTATTTAAATTTGGCAATTTAATAATTGGTTTAAGACGTTCGTTAATCCTCAGTATAAACAGTATAAAATAATTTTAAATTTATGCAGTAATTCCTTTTTAGGAAACCTCACAAATTCTTTATAATATAAATGAATTCTTTGGTCTTATTGATTGCAAATTTCTAATTTTACTGACGTAAATAGGATTATTTTTAATTTTAATTTTGTTTAGTATAATTTTAAATTATAATTAACTTTGAAAAGTATGATTATAAGCAAAATTTAAATATGTTTAAGCTTGAGTAGAAGAATACTGAAGAGTGCCTGTGTGTGGGATGTTTTATAGATGCATTTTATATTCTTTATATTTAAAATTTTAATATATTTACAGCATAAATTTTAAAATTATTCTGTATTTGTTACATTTGTAAATATTTTCCTCCCTCGGGATCAGGCTTTATGTAAATATGAAAGCCACGTTGCTTGATACACTTACCTTTATCTTACTCATCTCTACTGTTTTTTTTTTTATCAGTTAAATTATTATTTCTGTATTCTTTTTACATGTATTTTAAATATATTTTTTGGAGAATATTTATTTTAGAAAGAAAAAAAATAGTTTCTAGAACGGCCTTTACGTTGTCCTACCGCTAGATATCCTTGACTGAAAAATAAGGTTAAGCATCTTGTTTTACGAATGGTTGGAAGTTGTAAGGTCTTTTCGTATTTCGATCCGTGGACATAAGTTTTTATTTGTAATAAAACTTGAAATTTCTTATATTTAATAGATTATATTTTCATTTTTATATAAAAATTATAACTGTTTAAATTGTAATTAAAATACAGTCAACCCCCTATAACACTGTTGATAATTCCGTTTTATATGAATTCCATGTTGTGCGAGTCACTTAGATTTTACAAATACGTGTGCCGGGCTGTGAATGGCTCATGTATTTGTAAAATCTAACTGACTCGTACAACATGGATTTCATATAAAACGGAATTATCAACAGTGTTATAGGGGGGTCGACTGTATCTAATTGTAATCACTAACTTTTGGTACGTGCAAAAGTTAAAGACGGCTTTTTTTTTTTAAATAATATTTTGGTGAATATCGATAGGTTCAACCTCCAAATTTATTACAAATTAATTAAAATTTTAACAAGAAATAAAGTGAACAGAGACGATCGAAACAGTAAAATTTACATGGCAAAATGTTCAAAAATTTGCAGCTGCCATTAACTAGTGAACTTTTAAATTTACAATTTTATTGCTTGGATTAACGAATATTTTTGCAAATGGCCTCTTTTTTTTAATATTATTTTTGGCTTTAATTAATGTAGTCGCGTTACGTAATTGGTCAAATATTTAATAGAGTAAATTTAATTTTTTTTATGTCGTTTGAGTTAAAACAATTGAATTTTGTACGCGTCTACATTGAAACAAATTTCCAGAAAAATTTTCTTTTGTGTAACGAAAACGATTCTGGTTGACGTTAGCATTTATTGTCCCTTTGAAAGAGTTTCCTCCTTTTATATATATCTGACATAAATGAGAATTTCGTGTTACGCAATTTCTTTATTTTACGTGTTTGGATAATGACAAGCGTTATTTTGTCCTTTGTCATTCGCTCATTTCGATTGGAATTGTTGGCAATGAGAAGAAAAATAAGTATATATATTGTAAAATTTATCGATATTATTGGATTTTATATATATATTTATTTATAAAGAATTGATTTATAGGCTACACACTTCGCTAGAGATGATGAAAGTTTGTCCTTTTCGTGAATTTTATCCTCGTAGAGAAGAATGCTGAAACAAGTAAATGAAGTAACCAATTAATTGCTTTTGTGTATTCGAAACAATCGCTTCAATACATGAAAATGACGTGTGACGTACTTGTAGATAAATAATTATTAGAAAAAAAAATATATATGCTATATATACAGAAGACTTGGAACTTTATTTTATTTTTTTAATATGTAAATGAGGTTAGAATTTATATTTATAATACAGGAATTTTAACTTTGACCCCGAATGCAACCTCGAAAGTACGGAAATTTCGAGGTATGACGTTATCTCTTGCACTTTTTTTTCTGTTTTTAAATTACTTTCCTCGTTTTTTTTTTTTTTTAAAGTTTCTATGTAGTGGTAAACCAATATTTAAGATGATTAAAAAGAAATTTTTCCTTTTGTGGAGCATGTCTTATTAATTAGGAATAGAATCATTTCAAGCAAAGAGAAGTCCTTTTCGCATGAATTAATTCAGAGAATCGATTAATTGATATATTTCTTACGTGGCGTACTTCATTTCTGATGGCAGAAATTTCAAATATCCGTGTTATTTACAACCAAAATTTTCTAGACATATCCTGAAATTTATAACTTGTGAAAATGATTCTGTTTACATCTCTTTACGTTGGACATCTGCCAGAGTGTGAAGCAGTCTCACAAATGATGTGCCCAAGAAGCCATATCTTATTCATAATGCACAACACGTGTCGTTTGGTATCGAAGCTACGATTTCCTCTTCTAGAATTTACGTAATAATTCGTGGAATGGCTACCTAATGAAAACGACTCAAATAGATTTTTTTTCTTTTTTTTTTTTAAGTAAGGAATCTATTCAAGGACACTCTCCTACTTTAGATCAGTTATCGTATTTAAATCCTCGATACTTTAATGTTCTGGCTCGTAATTATCTTTGCATCACACGACTAATCATCCTTACTTTTTAAATTTATTTTATATTCCATTCTATAGTTCCTCCTTTTGCTTTTGTTGCTCACAATTCATTATCTTCCCAAGGAAGTGACTTAAATGTTCCGGTAGCAAATTAAGGAAAAAGGATCCTCATTTCTTTCGCTGTTTTTTTTTAAATAATAAATTCTTATATTTAATTAAATATTTCGTTAATTTAAAATGGAAAATTTTGTATTAAATCAGCTTTAATTCTGAATTCGTCACGTTCTATTTGATATTTATGAAATTCTTTTATCCCATGGGATTTTTTTCTTTTTCAATTTAGTTGTAAGGTTTCTTATTCGATAATATGGAAGAAGGTTTATTTTTTTTAAATATATTTTGTTGTCCTGTACACATTGCATCCAAATTCGGTAAATTAAGCATTGCCATCCTTGTGCCGGTGTAAGGAACGTGAAGCTCCTTCGTGAAAAGAATACGTGATGGAGGAAATGACGTAAAACCTTCTTTCTTCGGTTGTACATCCTGTTTTTCAGAATAAAACTATGCATCATTTTGCTTTTATCTCCAGTTTCGGTGCATCAGAATTTTGAATTGGTGCATGAGAATCTTCGCCAATTCTTCGTTGTGAATCCTCGACATTTTATAATATAATTCGTTATGAAATATGAATAACATAGTTGAATTATTTAGTTCTGTATGCTTTATGATTATGTTAACAAGTCAAACGTAATTAACGATCATAAAAAAAAAACAGGAGTGAATACAAGAACACTTCTCTTGGAATCTTCTACCCATCTGCTACCCGGAAAACGTAATGGAATAGTTCTGTGACGTATAATATGTGATGAAAATGTCACCAGCGGTCAACTCTGAAGCGGACAATAGCTGTGCTTTCAAATTGAGCCATGTCTTAGCGCACATCCATCCATTCCCCTTTTCCCTCAACTTTTTACATTCATTAATATCAAATTATTAATTTAAATAATAGCCAATTTTTTTAATATATTACAATTCTAAAAAATCTAAAAATTAAATATTTATATATCAATTTTAATAATAGAATTGTCTTTTTTGATCGAACGGTTACATATATCTTGACATTAATAGAAATTATTTATATCTCTAATAAATTCTAAGATATTTATAGAATATATTTATTAATTTATTTAATCCTTCAAAGATGATTCTTTAGGACTTCAGTTTAAGAACTTCAAAGGATTTTTCCACCGTTCTAATTATAATTCTTCTAAGAAGTGGGTATGAAAATTCCTATTTTACTGATGATACGCGATATCTTGCTTTACATGAATATATCTTTGACAGATTATAAAGAATCGTACATTAAATGAGCTTTTTTTCTTTAATATTTTTCTTAGTTTAACTTTTAAAAAGCTAATTGTAATCAATCGGTATTATTTTATTACTTCTATTTTTTTTTATTCTTCAAATTCATGATGATATCATATTAATTAATTATAAATAGAGCTGAAGGACGGGCTTAAATAATGGAAATTAATATTAAAAAATAGTTTAAAATATATTTATTTTTTCCAATACTTGATTATAGGGAAAATTTCTGTGAAATAATATGATTAAACTCATCTTTGTTGACTGCTTGTAGTACAATTTGAACAGTCTTTGACCTCATTGTATTCACAAATATATAACTGAATAACACGAAATAAATTGTTTTTATTTATGTCTCTATAAATATAAAGTCAAAATTGTGTAAATTAATTATTCATAAATAAACTGATTATTAAATTATAAATGCTAAAGCATACATAAAACGATTATTAACATTGTTATTGATTTTCTATGAAGGATTTGTGAGTTGATCTTACTGTGTTTACATATAACAGTCGACCCCCTATAACACTGTTGATAATTCCGTTTTATATGAATTCCATGTTGTACGAGTCACTTAGATTTTACAAATACGTGTGCCGGGCTGTGAACGGCTCACGTATTTGTAAAATCTAAGTGACTCGAACAACATGGAATTCATATAAAACGGAATTATCTACAGTGTTATAGGGGGTCGACTGTATTTACGGGCTTTCAATAAAAAAAAAGTGTTTATCATCTTTGATCGCTGCCTCTTTCAATATTGTAGTTTCGCGACTGTTCAAAATACATTGCTAATTTTACATCATTACAAAATTTTACGTTGTAACTCCATTGTCTTTCTTCCTGGACGTAAAATGCAACTAGGCGTTTTCGCAACTCGAACCTTGAAGAGCCCACAAATACAAGCAAGACTTCTTCACGAAAAACCTTTCAGGAACCACGGATAAAAGCAGGACTTTTCTTAACGAAACAAAACTGGCAGAAGAACAACTTTTAGGTACAGTCGACCCCCCCCTATAACACTGTTGATTATTCCGTTTTATATGAATTCCATGTTGTACGAGTCACNATATATATTTTTTTTTTTTGTGGCTTCTCTTAGTTTTCCGTCACCCTTAGAGAATTTTGCGGTTTCTCTGGTCATTTTCAGACCGCATTTTATCAGTGTTCTAATCAAAAATAAAAATTAATTTATATGTTCTTCAATAGAATCATATGGCTGCAAAATTAAAATAGAATAAATATTGCCTATAAAAATTAATATTTTAAAATATGATTGTATTTTATAGTGCACGTTAATGAGGTAATTAAACAGGAGCATTATAATACACTTGCTATAACTTTCCATTTTTAATGAGAACAAAGGTTCTTGACCCCTTTCATCGTATATTAAATTAAGCTATAATATGCAATATAATTATTAATTAACTTATTTTGCTTGAAACAGTTCTGCGCGTAGTTAAAAACATTATTTATTTATTTGATGAATTATAAAATTTAATAAATAGAAAATATTTAAAGTACGATACGGTATGACCCCCGTTTTACGACCTAGTTGGTTCTTAGAAAATAGTCGTTAAGCGAATTTTCTATTGAATGTAAGCTCAAACCAATAAATCGAGAATGTTCTGCATAAAGATATATAACAAAAAATAAATTATTACAAAAGTAGAAGGCTTTTAAACTAAAGTATAATGTTGTAAAGCGGAGCGGTCGTAAAGCGAGTCATAACTGTATTTGTAATTTTAGATTTCTCTCTTAGTGAACCATTATTTTCTACATTACATTATGCGTTACTTAGTTAATATTTCAAAGTAATTAATTTTATATAATTTTAAATATCTACATGGTTAATATATAATTATTATTTAATCATAACTTTTACTTATGGGAATTTTTCAATGAAATTTAGATATTTCAAGATTTTATACGAAGTTTAAATTCTGTTTTCTGTTTCATTTATCAAGCAAAATATTAAATTCTGCAATAGAAATTTTACTTGTGTAGTTTTATAGTGACCTTCACGTAATTAGATACATAATAATTTATTATCATCATTTTTCCTGTGTTCTGTCTGTTTTATTGTTTTACCATACGGTTTTTCATTAGTCTTCCGCAGTTTATGTTGTTATTTGAGGGGAGAACTTTCCATGGAAAAACTGGCCCCTACTTACGTATTACAAACGTGAAGAAATTCGTAAAACTCCATTTGGAAAGGCGCGAATCCACAACTACTATTGTTCAGTGGTGTTATCCACACCTCCACTATTAGGCTCCAGTTTATTTCGAATTTCAACAGATATTCCATTGCATTTGTGTTTTTATTGGTCTTAACATATTCATATTACTTCTAAGAAATTTATATATGTATATATATTTTAATGAAAGCATTTCGAAAGTTGCGAACTTCAGAAATTCTTTCAACGATCAAGTTGAAGACACTTCATCAATACATTTTATAGCAAATTACTCTCATTCCTTAGAGTCTAGAGCATTCGAAATGATTTCAGAATATATTATTGTAATTGTAATATCACAAATAAAACATGAGGGGGAAAAATGATATTCAACTTTTCATGGTAAAAATCTTTCTCTCTTTCTTCTTTGTAAAGAATTCAAACTTCTCTTTACGGAGGAATACTGATGTAATGGAGGAGATTGCAAAGTAATGAAATTGCATTTCTGTAAAAAAAGGTTAACTTCTTCGAACCTTTTTCAAGATTACGACACATTTTGAAAGCTTTGATTTATTTAGCGATTTTTAGATGCGTTTTGATATCAATTCTGAAGCATTCACCATTTAAAGTCGGTCGATTCTCCATCCGTTTGCGCAAACAATATCGAACCGCCCGAAGAGATTTCGATAAAATTTGATAGCAGAAAATTCCAGACATGTTGGAAAGACATTTTTCGATACGTTTTTTAAAACTTTTTCCCTTTTAATTCTTCACGAAATTCATCTCTAATTCTTTCTGAAATCAAGACTAAACCTCCAAACTTAATGTACCAAATTACGCTTTATTCTTTCGAATTTTTTATTATTTAAATTCATTTAAGAAACAAAAACAATATGCTATTAGAAAGTACATAATTTACAAATTTTTAATTTTAATATTTTAATATCTAATCTATAAATATAAATGTCAAAATATGTACTGTATGTTAGGTAAAGGGTTCTATACCATTTAACATATCTGCATCAAATTTGGCATGAATATCCTTGGACACCTTAGAAAAAATACTATGAAGGGTCCAACCCTCAACACTATTAAAGCCCACACCTCTTCACTTAAACCCCAGCAATTTCTTTTTGTTTTGCAATTTTATTATTGTAAATACTCAGGTCAATAAATGTATATTTTAGTTACTATGACTATTGTTTTATTACTCACCACCCAATCCCACCCCTCAAATATATACCAAAGCACTGTTGAATACATGCAATTATTATATTTATAAATACAAAATTCCATATATACTGTATATATATATAAATCTTATTTTCTGATGTGTGGTTAAGAGAAAATTTAAAATAAATTAATTTTATAATTTATATAGCAGTTTTAATTTACAGAATGGTATTTTTGTCACTATAAATTAACCTGATTTTTTTTTTTTACTTAGAAATTTAGAAATTATATAATTAAATTGCACTACTAAATTGATACAGGATTTATATTTCTTCTGTTACGTTGAAAATAATTCATTAGAGATGTACTTTGATTAATAATGGAAGAATCTTCTACTATAAATAGAATATTGCCTAGATAAGATTATGAAATTCTATTATATGAAATAATGTAAATTTGGCATTTGCTATTCATTTGAGTAGTGAATAAATTTTGCATTTGCTTCTAAAATACAGTTGTACAAATTTTTAATAAAATTAAATAAAAATACATTTTGATCTTTGCAACTAAAAACTAAATGAATATTTCAATAATAAGTTTAGAAAATATTACAACACTGATTATGAAATTTAATATTTATTTATTACTCAACAAGTTAATGACTTCTGCTTAAAGTTTAATATATTTATTTATGTTAATGTTAAGTCTAATATTAAATATTGAAGAATTTTTAACATTATTTATTTTAATTTTTCAATATAATTATATACTATATATGTTTACTTGATACTAAAAATCAGATATATTCTTTTTATAAGTGGATAAACACAAGAAAGAATTCAAATTATATATATATATATTTTTTTTTTTAATGTTTTATACATAAAAAATTTTATTTTATTTTATTGAAAAGATGATAAAATTTGAAGTGAAGAATACAACTTTAGCATGAAAATCAAGTTGAAAAAGTGATGATATGCATTTGTTTTATATAAAAGGAAGAACTAGACACTGCGGTTACTCAACTGAATTAATCGATGCGCCTTTGACAGTGGGTGAAGTTTGAAGAATGCTAACGTTTTCAACCCATTGATTCCACTTTCAACTGTCTGCTCCTGAAGACAGTCTGTTAACCGGGTCAAAAACAGCATTCTTTAAACTTCACCCACTGTTAAAGGCTGCATTGATTAATTCAGCTTTGTTCTATATATGTGTTTAATTTAATATAATAAAACATAAATATAAATTATTTTACTGTACTTCAGAAGTTTTTTTTTATATAATTTGTTTATAATACAGCTTTAATTTTAGTTATCTTATATATATTTTTATTTTTTAAGATATTGATTAACTTTACAAAACTCATTATAAATTCAGAAATTTTTATGCAATTTTATCTCTTTTTTTTCATGTTTATCTCCTTATAAGAAGTTAATATGTTGTTCATTTAGGATCACTGTAGTAGAGATGTGTTGTGTATATATATATATAGACCTTAAAGAGAGTGATAAATCACAGATTGTTTGAATTTTCTAGAAAAAAAGGGACTTAAAATAAAAAATTTTCTGTTTTTTATATTTCTGGCAGTCTACTTTTTCTTGCCATTATCTTTTTACCCTCCAACTCTCTTCTGGTATAATTTGAAGTTTTCTTTTCAAAGTTTAATTTAAATATTATGAAATTACAATAAGAATTTAAATTATTTCCTCAATTGAAGTGAATCATTGATGATGTAAATCTATAGTTATCATGAATAAAGAAATCTATTTATTATTATAGAATTTTCTATATAAATAATGTAATCAGAACAATATAGAATTCAGAGAAGGCAAAGAATCATTCTTTATATCCTGTTCAGGAAGCATCAATTTTAAAATGAAAAGATGCAAAACATTTAATTCTTTAAAAAAAATACATGCTTGAATTTCGTTTAAAATATACTTTAATGTGCGACACAAAATTAATTTAAACTATTTTATGTTTTGGACATTTTATAAAATANCCTGTGGGCACTAGAAGGCTTTTTTCCACACCCATTGTGAGTTTGTTCAGGTCCACAATGGGATGGCTAAATGATGGAGCCTGATGTATCCAGGACATACCACCAAAGCAAAATTTCTGGAGAGTTGATGGTCTTGATTTGATCCTGGGTTCCCCAGAAACAGTGGATGACATTTAACCATCTTGGCCATCCTGCTGCTGAAACTATGTATGCTAATACTAAATGATACATGCTAAACTCCCATTTAGTGAACTGTGTGGTTCGTCATTAAAACAAGCTGTCACAGTTATTAATATCATAAATCCATTTATAAATTGGGATTACATCCCTGGAAATTAATTTTGAACTGTATATAGTCAACAAAAAAATACACTACTTAGACATTTTATACCAGTTATAAAGTAGGATTTCAAATTTAAAAAAACAAAATGTAAATTTTTACCATTTATAGTCTTATTACTTAAGTTATATTTCGGAAACTTGCAAAATGATTTTCTTCTAGTTTTAATGACGACTGTATTCATCAATTCAAATTAAATTTATCCTTTCATCTGAATGAAGAGAGTATTGATATGCACGTAAGAATGCATTTAGTGGATGAAATGATTAAATTGAGTTTAACAAGATTTAATGCCTTTAATTTATTCTTTACTAAAAATTGAATGATATATTTAAATGTAAAGATTTAATAGAGTTACATCATGATATTTAATATAAATTAGAAAGTTATACAGTTTTATATTTTTATACACAACCCACATTGTTGCATATAAATTTTTTTAGTATTGTATATAGAACACAGTAAAAAACTGACATACAACAATAAAATATAAAATTGATTTTATATATAATCAGATTTGTACATTTTTCATTACAAAAGAATTTTGGAAGGAAATGAACTGGAAAAAAGAAGGATAAAAAGTTCCATTCAAATGGAATCCTTCCATAGAAACAACTTGCATCTGGATGTAAATTTTGCCAATATTGTGGTTCCTATAAGCCTGTCGGCAAATATAATAAATCAATTTTTTTTATTACATTTCACTCTTCTGTAAGAACAATTAAATATTCTGAATAATCATTGGAAGTTTTTCATAAATAATACACATCATAAATTATAGATTTGCTTACTTTCAGAGGAAAATTGTATAACTTTACCATTATATGTAATTATAATTAGTAGGCGAGTACCTTAATTAAGTACTTATTACAATGGAACTGGCTGCAAATTTATTAAAATATTAATTCAAGCTATTAGCATAAGAAGATAGTCTCTCAATGATTATATTTAATTTTAATAATGCAAATATAAAATAGCTTTTCATTATAAAAATGCATCTGTTTTTCTTTACATTTTTATGAGTATAATGGTTCTAAAACTCATCTGGGTTATATAAGTTTTATAAATTTCACATAACCGAAGATACCCACTTTATATCAAGTTAAAATTCTTGTACAGCATAGTCAGAAAGTCATTGTGCATCACAATATATCTATCACTTGCAACATTACAAATTATATATTGTAGGTGTGCAGTGACAGAATTTTGTTTATTGGATATAAAAGTCATCTTAAAGCAATTTAAAAGAAAAGAAAGTGAAATAAACTGAAAAATTGCATCGTTTATCCACAACAATTGGAGATTTCATGCTGTTTTATGTTGCAAAATTTGAATTTCTGGTATCTTTATTTATTGAATATTTGTTCTTCTCTAGAAAATGTGCACTTCAGTCAAATGTTTATCAAACATTTGCATAATTTTTATTCTGAATTCCTCTTCTTAAACTGGAATCACTTTTTGTTCTTTTGTATTGTGTGTAATTACTGTGTTGTAATATATTCTCTTAAGTATTGAAGACACCCTTTATGTTTAGACTATTTCATCATTTTTGGGATTTTCCACAATAAAAATTTAGTAATTTCTTTTAAATGTTTACTCGTTTCAGTTTCTCGTTTTCAAGAGAACAGAGATAACGACAAATATTATAGGAAAAAGACATGTAATGTCATATCTAGGAAGCGTGGCTTACATTCTACTTAAAACTTGTAAAACTTGGGTATATAAAAATTTTGTTCAGTTAACAGAATTCTCATAAATATAATTGCTTTCCTGTAATGATGTGCTGACCAGAAAACACTACAAACAAATGGAGAAAAATTTATATTTTAAGAATACATTTATTAGTCTCTAAGGTCTTTAGTGCTGGATGATTTCCCTGTGTACTATGCACTACACATTTATTAATAATAAACAGCATAAGGGTTTTAAATTTAGGTTTCTTTTTCTAATTATTTTAATTATCTAATTAGAAAGCAATTTATTAACTTTTATTTGTAATGCTATGTTGATCGTTTCCATTTATTTACAGTCTTTCTAAAGCTTTTAATTCAGAATAAACTTCTGATTATTAAGCTTATTTTAATTTAAAATCAGATTATTTTGTCACACCACTTTTAATCCCAAGGAAAATTATTATATTTAATATTTTAAAAATGAATGAAGCCAATACATCTTATCCTCTTGAGGATAAGATGTGGAGGAGGTGGATAAGTTTCATGCAAGGAACTTGAGAGTGGATAAGTTTCATGTAAGTTGAGGAGGTAGATAACTTTCGTGCAAATAATAAGCATTGGTAATACGAAAATTTAATCAAATATATTTCAAAAATGCTTCTGCTGATTGTAGTTAATGCTACATTGGGAAATAAACAACAGATTTTTCAATAAAAATAGATAGAATATTATACTGGAAGTGGCACTCGAACCAGAAATCTAATGCACCCACAATCTTACTGTAAAAGTTTATAGCACAGAACTAAGATACATAATATATTCTCTATGGAGTAGTGTTTAGTTACATTGTAAGTAGTCTATTATTTAGGTTACAGGCGTTTTACAAACTTCTGTTCCGATTTATTTCCCAAAAACATTTAAAGAAATAGGGCAGGCACTCCTACAATAGGAAACGGCTCATTTATTGTAAAATTAATTGTTTTATATTCAATTGAAAGCCGACAGTTAATCACGAACAATTGTCAAGAATTTAGAGGACACACCATCCGTGACTAATAAACTGTTTATTAGCTACGCTTATATGTTTGTAATATAAAAATTGAAACATTCGATTCACTAACAATTTCGAACATAAAATGTATCAGTTCCAATGTGTGAATGTGTATAAGATTTGTGTGTGACAACTGAAGCAGTCACCATATACAGTTACAAATTTGTTTAACTACCAGATATCTCACAACTAAGATTTTTCTGTGGGGGGTATTCTGGGAGGATTATCTAAAAGGCACAGCCAGAATAAGGAATATACCATAAAGCCCTCGAGGATCCAATACCCATATCACCTCCATAAGTACACCACAGCTCAGATTTTCCTGCGCGTTATCTACCCCCCTTTACGGGTCGCAAGGAATATTGTAAACTGCCTACACGATTTGCGTTGTTGTATATAAAGTTATAATTCTTTCTAAATTGCCTACATAACTAACGGTCGAATACATAACATATATCATTATAATTACGGGGAGGAAGCGGTTTGATTGAGTGAAAATGAGATGCTTTCCAAGTGGATCGTAAAATTTTACAACATCATATCACCGATGTTAACATTAATTTATGATTAATATTTTTCAATATAGAAACAATTCGAAACGGAAAAAAAAGAGGAAGGCAAAACTCGAGTTTAATTAAAAATGTTTCGAATCAAAACATCAATTATGATTCGCGTTTACTTTCAATTAATTAAATTGAGTAGAGTAATGCAAAACCAACTTAATTAAAGCATGATTTATAATTTTTATATGTTTATATTGTATAATTAAGTAAGAAATTTGTGTGTAAGATGTTCGTAACACAGATTTATAGATACAGATGTGAAATCGATCTAACGTCATAAGCCATAGAATTGCCGTTTCGTTTACGCGCTGCCATATTTAAAACGCGATCAATAATCTTACAATGGATTAAGACCGTTTACAAGCTTTTTATACCGTTATTATAAGTAATTTTATGTCATACCTTCAAAGAATAAGGCGGGCCTTTATATAAAACAACAAAAAAAAAACAATTTAACTCAAGTGTTAGATAATTTAATCCCATATTAAATACATGTACTGTATATATTAATGAGATAACTTTATAAATTTAATAATTATTATATAATATAATATATTAATTACATTGTTCAATATAATAAGATTGTTTAATGCATAACATTGATCTATCATTATTTGTTAATAATAATGTATATGAATATATACATTTATATAAGTTAATTAAATGGAAAGTTTAATTAATTTTAAACTAATAAGCTAACACATGTTTATAAATCATTATTAAGATATATTTTAATTTTAAGAATTAAATTCTGAATTGTTAAAATAATTTAAAATGTTCATCAGATGGTAACAAGGGAGAGGAGCGTGTTAAGAGTCAAGTTTTCATATAGAACATTTCAGAAATAGTTTATCATTTCGGAACATCCTTTGGTACGGTTTCAAAATATCGATACGTTTGCTGCTGCGAACCAAAGATTTATGTAGGAGAAACCAAAAGACAGCTTAATAATAGAATTAAGGAACACGAAGCCACAGGAAGAATGATTACATTTTACCCGTTTTTTTACACATGAACATATTTTTTACTTCCCTATAAATCTTTGTGTAATGTAAACTTTAGACTTGTTTCCTTTTTTTTTTTTTAATTCTATAATAGAAAAATTATGTTTAAAATTTTCTCGTATTTTCGGGAAATTATAGGCTATATACATTTTTGATTTCCCCATTGTTTTATATAACAGAGGAAAAGTATGGTACTGTACTAGTAAACACAATTATCCCCAAGATTGAAGTCGGAGGAACTTGAAATGTCGAGAAATGCAAAAACTTGTATTTTATTCTGTATATATGGGTGTGTGGTTAGGGTGAAAAGGCACAGGAGTTATTAAGCTTTACGATTTTGTTCATCCACTTTGAAACTTAATAACTCGTGCGCCTTTTGTCGAAAATTTCTGAAAGTTTGCAGGGAAGTTTGTATATTAGGCGCATCGATGTTGTTAAATTTTGGTGGTTATAAGCCCAGGGGATGGAGAGATAGATGAGATTACGTGCTTTATCTCGAGTGGCGTAGGAATTAATGATAAAAATTTCTTAATAAAATATCTTAACAGATGGCACTACACACCATTTTAACTCTTGCCGGTAAAGTTACGCAACTAGTTGCTGGAAATTTTTTTACGTAAATAATGTGGAAAGTTTCTAATTTTTTTTTAAAAAAAAACTTTCCACATCATCAAATTTACTTCTTACGAGTTTATTGCCGAATGCTGTTAAAGTAATATCGATGCAGAATATTTGTTATGTATGCCTCATCGTCACTTTACCTACTTTTACAGGGTTCGATAACCACGCACCAGTTTAAAGTGTTAAGCAATCTCGTATTTTTCTCAATTTTATCACGAAATTTGCGCGTGTCGCATACCAAATATCTTATCCTGATATCGGAATTTCTTAAATATCGATAGTAAATTTAGCTTGTAACACGCATAGATTTTAAACTCTTCCTGCACCTTTCGAGTAGCGCATTTTTTTAATGGGAGGGTACAAACAAAAATCCAAGCATGTTTCTTCCACTAGTGTTATACTTTATATTAAGCGACCTTCTGTGTGGGGGGGGGGTAATTTAACACTAGAAACGATTTAAATATGTTAAAAAAATAGCCCGATGTATAACGTCAGAAGTTTTGCCTGTTCTTTATGGGAGATCCGCGATAATGACTAGTACTTAGACGTTGTCCGTGTTTTTGCCTGTTTGTCGTGATCAGCTGTTGTACCCACTAAAACCTACAAATGGTTCGACAAACGAAAACGATTTTTGCTATCGAACATTTATCATACTCGCGTCATCACATCTATTGATCTTCGGGACGATCTAATACCGGAAACGGAAGTTTATGACGTGGTTTTTTTTTGTGTTGTCTTGTGTTGCTTCGTATGCTACATTTAAACTATACCCAAATTCTATTATCCTCTTTTGAGTTTAATTCAGCTATTTTATCTATAAGGGATATTTTGTTGGGAAATTCGATAATTTTCTAATTTAATTTGAATTTTTGTAGGGTAGTTTCAATCTGAAAGAATAGAATAACTGTTAAAACGGATGGTAGATAAAAAAAAAATTTAGTTATATTTTATTTTTTTTCCCTCGTTGTTCAGTCATAAATATAATTTCGCATGAGAAAAAACATGGAAAAAATATTGTATTTTGTTATTTATTACTTTAAGGTAGTGGATTTTCTTAGTAGGGGAAGGCAGTTTCTAACCCCCTATGACCATTACATTTAAAAAATTATGTAATGAATCAATAAAATAAAATGAAAAATGGACACTATGCACACCTCTAAACTATTATCATTTTAATGTATTGTTTTTTTTTTTCATTGTATAAACACTTTAATTTGTATAGAAAGACTACTTTGTAGTTATGTATAAATACAACCTTCTATAATAATTTTAATTTAATATTGCTGAAGATGGTTTTAATAATAAAACCAAAAATATTTCTAATTCACATCTGGTCTTTGATTTAAGNTTTTATAAAGTAATTAAAAATACAATTTAAAAAAAGTTTCCTTTGGAGAGAATACAATTATCAGCTGATTGATCTAAAAGATATATATATATATATACACATACATACATAGATATATAGATCTACACATAATAAGGTTAAAATTTTTAGATTAAAAATAATAAAGTCTAACAAATTGATATTTGTAACATTTTCTAATTACTGAATAACATAAGCTTCATTACCTTTAATTTAAAATATTAATAATACAGATTTTCACTGATGAAATTTGAATTATTCTAGCTGTAGATTGTCTAAATAATGTTACATTGATTACATGTATGACATAGTCAGGGGGGTTGGTGGGGTCTGAACCCCATCCATTCAAATGTGATTACAAATATAATGGTCTTTGTTTTATTGGCAGAGAAGCCTATTGTAATTAATATATAATGCACTGGCTTTGTATCAATATATTTTTGGCAGGACCTACCTTAAATAAATTCCGGATACACCCATCACAGAAAACTTTGGGAATAAATATATTTTAATATATATATAGTTGAGTATCCATGGAGTATTGCAGTATTATTGTATTAAAATGTGTAAAATGGAACTCCTACCAGTCAGAATTTTTTGTTTCAACAGGTTTTTTTTTTTCCTTTTATAGAACATTGTTTGTATTAATATAGAAAAAGTTTAAAAAATATTATTATAATTTATATTTAGAACTGCTTCTCCTCTAATGTAAGCGTTATGTTTCAAAGACATGTTGAAAACAGCAAAACGTGTACGCCATTCACAGATGAAGATATCTGCATAAAAATCCAAATACCCTTGGAACATATTTAAATTATGTTCTAGAATTTAGTTGCTGTAATATGCCAAAAATTCCTCTTTACTCGGGTCATGTTACGCAATTTCAAAGCCATAAAGCCTTCCGTTTCCGCATTAGACAGATTACCGTTTTACTTGTAATATATGTTATGATTGGATTTTTTTTTCTTTGATTGGAAATAATTGATTGGTAAAAACAGGTGCATACTGTAGACCTGTATACATGCCTATGTATGATGTACTATACATGAATATACATTTGTTACGTGAATAAAGTATATAGATTTATGATTATGTATATCATGTGCGGGTGGTTTTATAAGTGGGTTTCAATCAAAAAATCTGGCGGGTCATCTTGGCGTCAAGCTGTAGATTATAATTTTTACATTGCCACACCCTGTGTACCGCATATTGTATGCAGAATTAATTTTAAACATGAGCAATTTACAATTGGTTTTAGTAGAGGTGATTTTTTTTTTTTTTCCTTTTCCCATTGAATCTGTATTTAACACTCAAATTCCGTTCTAATTTACAAGAAAATAATATATTTTCTTATAATTTCAAATGAAAACACTATAAACGTTTAAAAAATAACATTTTTATTCTCAGGGAGTGAATTAAATATATTTTTTCCTACATGTTTTTATTGTTACACCCAACTTTCTATATTAAAAGTTGATACAGTATTAGGATAAGAATTTATGATGCTGCAGTAATTGGTAGCATCTCTATTGGAGTGGAAGCAATAGGTCAACGTGTAGAACTTATAAGCCACGTAACAATTACAAAGTAATTGTTTTGATAGATAAATAAGAGCTCATATAAATTAATTTCCTGTAGTACCAGCTCCCATTCTATATCATTTATTTAAAAAATATTTCATTATATTGGTGTTCTCATTTAATTCTCTGCTATATTTTCTTCAAATTTAGCTATGAAATTTGTAAATTATCCGGCATTATCGGTATGATGCGAAGGGGAAATATGTCTAAGCATATCCTTTTACATCAATTAATTAAACTTTTTTTTTGTACTGCTTATCAAATTTTATATCATATTCTAGTACATATGTTTTATATTTGATTTAATTAGAAGGAAAATATAAAGCTAAATTAAAAAAAAATAAGTAGATATTTTCCTTAAATATGTTAAGTAATTATGAGTCATATTTATTCTTACATATCATGAAAATTTTAAATTATTTTGTAGGTAAAACTCAAGAAAACTTCCATTAAAAGTTGTTTTATTCATTTAAAATTTCTCCACCATCAAATAATTTTATCATTAAAACATCACAGTTAAAAACCCTAACTCAAATTATCATAATTGCTCTTAAATAGATTAATTTAATATACAAAACAGCCTATTATTATTTCTACATTATATATTATACTTGTTTTGAAATTATGCAACTGAAAATTAGTCATATTATTTATTGTTTCAATTGAATAACACATTTAAGCACTTAGCGAGTAGTTGGTTAACTCAACTTTTTAGAAAAATTAACTACAATTTTATTGCATTCTCTTTTTTAAAAAGTTCTTTTGTGTTCACTTTTGTTCAGGATACCAAGTTTATGGGTTTAAATTTCCAACTGGTTTTGTAAATTTTTAATAGATTAATAATTGGCAATTACAGGGTAATTGTGTAGAAACTATTTTCCTTACATTATATGGTAATAACATATAAAACAATTCAAAATTCCTATTTTTTTTCTCTCTCTGTCTATAATGCTTTTCTTTGTTCTGTCCAGGTAAGTATTTTCATCTTTAGTATAAAAATTTTGATTAAATTTGATGATAAAATGTTTTTAATATTATTCCTTATTTAGAATAAGTTATTTTGGATTTTCTCATTCTTATTGTTATTCTGATCTATATAAATTAATTTTCTAAATATTTAAAGAAACAAAAAAATTTCTAAAATTCAAATATTTTAAATTAAGAATTTGGATATGCTAAAATTATTTTAATTTATTAATTTATGTGAAATGTTTCTAACTAGTATTTCAATTGAGAGTTTCACCGGACATTACATCGTAGCGGAGAACAGTCCTAAGTACTGAAACATACGTTTTAAATTATCAGAACAACATATATTTTCCACTTTTCCTGTGTTGAAGGGTCATTTTCCATTACAGCATCTGGATTTCGATCATTATGATTGGCGCTAAGTGATCCATATGAAGTTTCTTTGGTGATGGAAAGTCCTGTGTGACATATATGAAATGTCATTTAGAACAGTTTTCCACTACTATGACAAATAAGTAGATAAAAATGTTTTTATGGAGTTACTCTGTAAAGAGCATTTCTATTTACTTATTTGGAAGTTTGCCAAGTGGATAAAACCACTAAACATTGGTAGCTAGTTGCAGCTTTGTGCATCTCACCAACAAGCTGGCCATATGGAGTTTGCTGGATTCTGTCTCTAATATCTAAATAGGGACCATGGAAAAAGGGTTTCTCTCAGGAGGAACCCCTCTGGCAGATTGCCAAGTGTTGCATTGCCTTTTTCCATCAATCCGGTTCAATTTGGAAGTTCTAGCATTAATACATAAATTTTAGAGCAAATTTACAATTATTAGATGTTATGTAGGCTATTAAACTTTTAATTTCTATTAATGATTGAAAATAAATAGATAAATACTTCAGTAGGATTTAAAATATTAGTAAAAATTTAATGCAGATTTAATTTAAACAGATTGAGTGAATGCCTTTAATGCCTTCATTTAAACTTGGGGAAAAAATCGGATAGGGCTAAACTTGAATACTTGATAAAACAAGTCTCAACAAGTTTACACTCGCATTAATTAATTATAAATGTAGCATTCTGTTTATGATTGATAACCACTTTCTGAGAACTTATTGAACACCCCACATACTGTATTTATTACTTAAAAATATCCATTAACATAAGATAACAGGAACAGTATTTAATTGTTAAATATTGGTTTTATTATAAATTTATAGCAAAATTAGTATTTAGTTTTTCAATTTTCAAAGAAAGAAAATTAATTTATAAAGATTTCTGAAGTAAGAATGTAGCAAAATAAATATTTTAAAAAAAAATTGCTTTTAGAATCTTGATTGAGTAATAACAAATTAGTAAATAAATAAATTTTATGTTATCAAACCAATAATTTTTTAAAGAATAATTTCTGATATTCTAGAAAGAAATTTAATGTAAGGAATTTGATGCCAATAAACCTGTTTTAATTTGAATTCTTGCATTACTTTCATTAAATTCTCACAAAAATTTAGTGAAAGTAATGCTTACGCATACAAATTTATACATTTAATGTAAACAGTAACATATATTTTAAAAATTAATATAAATTATAA
>NW_019384356.1:414019-525745 GCF_000671375.1 Centruroides sculpturatus | reverse complement strand
ATTTAATATATTAATAAATAAAATATATGTATATTGATTCAATTTAAATATTTAAAATTATTTTAATGTATGTAAATTTCTGTATTATTTAATATCCTGTATATAACTTATTATAATATCTCATTTTATATTTTAAATATTAATTCACAAAAATATTAGCAATTTAGATATTAACCTTATGAATTGTTTACTTTTCTAATTTAATTAAATTCATAAAACAAATAATTCTGAAATATGAGTGAAATCGTGTGTTTTTTACAAAACACAATTCTTTTAATCTGATCTGCAAATCCTATACATTGCATAAGCTCTATGATAAAATAACATGTTCTGTATTGTCAGATCTTACGTAAATTTATTGTATTATGATTCAATTTTCTTAAATTCTTTCTAATTTTCATAATCTTCCATTTACATCATTCTACAAAACTTATTATCTTCAGAACTTGCCAATGGCTTGATTGGCCCATGTACCAATTATATCTCAACAAAAGACAGATTTTTTTTTTTAGAAGCAAGTATGGATTTGAAAAGGCATAAACTAACATTAAGTATCATGTCAAATGACTGTTTCTTATGCCACTTGGCATCTAGTTGTGGAGGAAAAAATACGATGGTAAATATTTGATATTTATAAGTGTAGGTCATATTTATTTTTATGTCTCGCCAAGAAATAAAACAGTTTAGCTAAACTGTATTTCACCTGTAAGCTGCAAATTTTGAAGTTTATATGAAAATATTTTAAGAATAAGAAAATTTCTTGTCATATTTTATATCTGTTCTTTATTATATTGATATATCAATATATATGAAAGAGCAATGTCACAGTATTCAATATCTTATATCCGCTCTTTGTTGCTTATATCGTGAATAAAATATATGCTTTATATATTACTTTTTTCAATAGAGTTTAAAAATTCAATTGTGTGAAATAAGTAAAGCATAAATTAATCAATGTAAGGGAATTATACTGAGATTTCTTGTTTTTAACTCTATAATTATCTATATTAATTATGTAGACATTTTTTTTTATTTAAATTGTATTTAGAAAATTAAATAATTAGGTGCAAAGATTTTATATTGTCTTATAAGGAAAGTGTAGATGTTACAGTTTCCTTATAAAGATATAGATCTACATAAGAGGAACTACAAAATTATATTTGAGTTATCTGACAGCTGTATGTATCAAAATTTGTGTATTTCACATTTTCAAGCAGTATTATCTGATAAATGACAGAGTGAGAATTAACTTTTAGTATTTAATGCATATATTATTGTTATTATATGTTTAATTTACTTTTTATTAATGAAATGCATTTTTTTAGTTAATAATAGTTTAACTGATAGAATATACTTCTAGCATTAGCAAAATCTAGTATGTTATATTAGATATAGAATGGCTTAGAATGTTGAATTTTTATATTCTTTTAACATTTTGTGAAATTATCCATTTTAATTATTTTAATAATCTAAATAATATCTGTTATAGATAAAAAGAATTCTAGTGTATATCTGTAATCATTTCTCTAGTTTTAAGCATTATTTATCAATATTTTTGTAAATTAATGCTTTATTACATTTTGCTTGTAATACTAAAATGGATTATATTACTAGTATATCATATTTATTATATATATTACAAAAAATACAGAACTGATAGTTTATATCCTATTTAAGCATTGTATAATCTGAATTTTATCCATGTTTTTCTTTACAATGAACATATAAAATTTGAGTTTACTTTTCGAGGTGTGAGATATAATAAACCAAATTTTTCAGCCAGCTTATCTAAATAAGTGTATATGTCAGGAGTGGCCAAACCTTGTCATAATACAGCAGTGTTTCCCAACATTGGGCCCATGCCCCACAGGGGGCAATTGGATTGTTAAGGGGGCAGTTCGAAAATGGACTCGTCCAGAGTTTAAGTTAACCGTATAGCCGCTATATGTGTTAGGGGGGCATAAGAATTTTAGAAAGGCTAAGGTGGGGCATAGCACGAAAAAGGTTGGGAAACATTGTAATAAAGCCATATACCAGTACATTGTACATATCAGAAATGTGTGAGTCCACATTGTATGTTGAAATGGTATTTTATATATAATCTATATACAGTATATATAAGAATAGTACCAAAGTCAGACCCCTACCTTGAAGTAATAAGGGATGGGTCCAATGTACAGGAGCTGCATTAAGAGCGTAGAAGAACTGCAGTTTGGCCACCATGTGTATATGTAAAATTTAAGAAATATGTTGATTATTTAGCATAAAAAAAATTCAGAGAATTCTTTGACATAACAGTTATAAATTATTTTAATATGATTATTTATTACCAATCATATTTATAATCACTTTCCTGGATTCATCTTAAATATTAGTTTAGATTTATCAAATCATTTAGTCAGAATTATAATCTGTTTGATTATAACTACAATTAAAACAAAATAGTAATTTATGTGATGTTTAAAATTATCATAAGGCAATCTTTTTTTTCCAGCAACTATATTTAATAATAAGATAATTTATGTTTTGAGACACCATAAAGTGTTGACACTAGACACTGGACTTTTCCACATCCACTTTATTTTCCTATGTACTTTACAGTCTTTAAACTAATTGTTCCAAGTGTCTCGAGACATAACTTAAAAAAAAAAAAAAGCCACTGTTTCAGAAGAGTAAGACAAATGTTTTGGGAAGATTCACTGCCCAACTTTAGGTCAATTATGACATACAATTGCATTCTATTTTTCACTGTGAGGGACCTGAAGTTGGGCTGTGAATCTGACAGAAAACATTTGTCTTACTATTCAGTATAGTTGCTGAAGAAAAAGATTGTCTTGTTTATAGTTTGAATTTCTCAGTTTGTTATATGTTTACAAATTCTTATATTTTTGTAATATTTCTTTGTAGATAAGAAAAGAGAAGAAAATGACATAGATCAAAGATGGAAAATATAGATAAAGCTGTGTTTGAAACTGTTTTGTCTAATTGGCCAGAATTATAAAATTTAAATGTTTTGAAAATTCTACATTAGAAGATTACTGTTACATTTCATTACTCTTCTCACAGTATTTAAATTATACAAGGTAGGTCAAATTTTATTGTTTTTAATCAGAAGAAACATAAATGCTATATTCATATATGTAGACTCATATATATCTTTGACTTGGCTTGTAGTCCATATTATCTCCATGGAGTGAACATAGTTTAGAACTGTTTTATAGCTGTGCTTACTTACAAACACCACTTTGGTTAATTTTGTTACTTTAATTTTTTTATTTTTAATGATTACAATTAAGATAATGATCAACATTAACTTTATATAAAAATAAATTATAAACCATCATTTTGCATTACATATTACATACTGTAATTAGATAGATATACAGAATCATAATTTTGTGAAAACAACAGAATTAACAGCTAACTTTTTTGAATTATTTTAAATTCAGAAAAGGTGTTATAGACCATAAATCATGAATTTGATGTATGATTATTAAATATATAACTGAGGATAGGGTTGCCAGACGTCTTGATTTTCTGGGATTGTTCTGGATTTTTTCCAACTGCCATCTAGCAACAGGAGGACTTTCTTCTTAGAACTGTTCTTACAATGAAGTATCTTTGAAAAAGCAATATACCTTTAAGGTTAGGGAAACTAACATTTTTGACCCAGTTAACAAGCCATCTTCAGGCATAAACAGAGAGATGTATGAGGAATATTTTAAAATGTTAGCATTTCTCCAACCTTACCCACCATTAAAGGTATATTGTTTACTTCATTAAATTAACTACAGTAACTACTTTGACTTTATATGCCAAATATTCTAAGCATTTAAATTACTGGAATATTTAGCCTATCTTCTAATAGGATATTCAGCTACACTTGGGAGACAAGTAATCATGCTTTAATGAAGAATGGAGATATTAAAGATAAATTAAGATATTAAATTTTTTTTTAATGCTGATTACTTTTGTAAGAAAATCCAAATTTGGTTTTAATTTAGCTATAACAATAATAAAGATAGAATTGTAAATAAAGATGGGGAAAAAAATAGTAATTGTAACCTTAGTTATACTACTGTTAACTTTTTTTTTTTAACATGAAACTGCAAAAGCTGTGGGACCTAGGATTATAGCTCTATTTGTTTTTATTACAGTTTTCCATTTGTTACAGCACATTTCTGATAGGCTTCATGATATAATTTCTTTCTTAATAAACTTTTTAAGAAATTGTTATTATAATTTTATTTTGTACTTAAAGTAGAAAAAAATAATAAAACATTATAACAGTCAAACCTTAATGTAGCTTCACCATTGTGTGCCTCTAAAATTTGAGTATGGTGCAACTGAAATCTTTTAAGCAATAAGAATTATATAAAGTAATGATGTCTGCATACATATCTGAAGTTTGAAAATTTGAAAGTTATACGATTTGGCGATGATGTCATTTGCAATGCAAAATCATTTAGTAATCCAGAAATACCGAAAGGTTCTGTATTTAATATTTATAAGGAAGATCCATTCATGAGTATTCATTGACATTCTACAAGGAGCATTATGTAGAAGGATGCTATATTGAAATTTGATTGAATGAATTTAGATTTCATATAGAGTATAATTTAAAATCCATACTCAAAATATTAGATTTTTTTTTTAAAACATGGAATTTAGTCACATAGTGTGATAATATCTACTGAATTATGATATACAGACTTCAGAGTTTTTAAAATATATCACAAATATATTTTTTAATTATATGCTAATGCATTTAATTAAAGATAAAATAAAAAAAATATTGAAATAATTTTTATTTAAATCCATGGTAAGTACAGTATTTGAAATGATGGCTTTGCAAATCATCAATAAGTACATAGCATTTTAAAAGTCAATGTTGTGTTAATATTAAATTAAACTTTGTGGTGGTTTAATCTGCAAAGTGACATATTGAGTCTGATATTGTATATAATTATCTACTTCTTTCCAGCTATATTCATATAATATAATTCTAATATTTCAAAAGAAGCATGCTTTTATGAATGATATGAAATATTTATGTAAAAAAAAGGATAGTCTAAAACTAGTTTGTGCGCAAATATAACAGATGATGTAACGAGAGTTAAATGTTCAAACACTATTTACAGGCATGAGCAAATAACAAGCATAGTATTTTATTCAAACCTATCATAAATTTAGTATGACATCCTGGTTTAACCATTTTTTGAAGCCTTAAATTTATATAATTAGTTATATGCTTGAACAACATATGACATTATGGAGTTACCTCTATTATAAAATTCTTTTTCTTATACATATGTAAGAAATTTATCAGTGTAGTGTTACTGTTAGTATCTTATATGTAGCTATTAATGATTAAATAGCAGAAAATTTTAATTTTAATTCTATATTGTATTAGTTCACTGGAATAGTTTATCACCTAATTAGCATAGGCCTTTGACTGCAACTTTTATAAATTTCATGATTTTATATAGACAGACATAGGTACTGTTGGATTTTAATGCATAATAAATACAGCTAATCCTGTAATTACTTCAAATATCAAACAAACAGCTGGATTCTTCTCGGTAAGCAGAAGTTGCTGATTTGAGTTCTGCTCCAGGTTGATCTTTTCTTTCAGAATATTCTAAAATTAATTTAAATTAATTTATTTATTTATAATTATTAAATGTAACAAGAGATGGTAGCCTGATAGCCTGCTTCATGCCAGTAATTATTTAGCCTTATTAGCTTAATTAAAGGAATCCAGCTGTTTATTTGATATTTTGATTTTTATATTATTAATGTTTTGGTAGTCAAATTTTTAAGTTATTGCACGAATTTACATTTTCATTACAGCTTATTTTATTATTCCATACATTCTATATTAATAATCTCACTTTTGTAATTTATTATACTAATAATGAAATTGTAATATTGCATGATACTTTTGTATATAATTTAAAGTGATTACTTTCAAAACACTTAATTTTGATAATATGTTTAGAAATTAAGTATGATAAGTTTAATTATGATAAGCTATCATAAAATTAAATAAATAATCTTGAAAAAATAAAATGGTAACATAGAAATTTGGTGTTGTGATGTGATCTTTATCTGATAGAGTTGATTATTTGTTGTTATAGGAAAATTAATTAAATAAATATTTCTAATAGCACTTCTTGTCTGGTTAAATTTTTCATGATTAATTCACTACACTTAATTCAATGATGATTTTATTTCCAGACAAATTATACCAAGGACAAGATTCTTTTAATATTCTTTTACATTATTTCACACCTTCCATTGGTGAAAGAAATAAAAGTTAATAATGTAAGGGAATATTAAAAGAATATGGTCCTTGGTGTAATAAGTCTGGAAATAAAATCACCATTGAATTAAGTGTTGTGAATTAATAGTACATGATAAATAAAAGAAGTTATTACACTTTACTAATTTCATTTGTTAGTTTTACTAGAAATATTTGATTTCTTATTTTCCACTTATTGTAAAAAAAAATATTTTGAACAATATTGAATTTTACCGAAATGCAGTAATATGANAATCTAATTTTTGCATCTATTTAAAATTTGAGCTCTGGTTAGAGTTTTATAATTAAAATATTACTTCTATAGGTAAATGAAATTGTTTTAACTTAAGATGTAAGCATTTCAGTAGGATAAAACTGTATTTTGTATATTGTTTTTAACATGAAAATTCTCATACTTCATTAGAAAAATTGTATTTATTGCAATAAATTACATTTTAACCTTATCTGTAATTAAAAGACTTAAATTATTTCTACTTAAAAAGTTTGACCTTATTTACAGATTTAAAATATGTCGATGTATTGCTATCTTTGAAGTTTTTTTAATACATGTTCTGCATTTAATAAAAAGCTATTCTTACATTCTTCATTCTTAATACTCTTAGCTTCAATTTCAAATGATGGAATAAGATTTTTAATGGAAATTTTTCGGAGAGATTTGAATTTAAGCTTTTTCTATAACAAACTTTGAATAATTTAAGACTCTTAATTACAAATAACTTTAAAAAATTATTAAAAAAATCAGATTTGCTGCAAATAAAGTATTTTTTGTATCAAACAAAATACATAGTTGTAAAATTATTTAATGGCTTTAATATTTTATAAGCAGTTAGTATATTACTATTTTAATCTTAGTTGTGATATACAAACACAGAGGTTTAACTAAGTGGGGACATGTGCCCCCAGGCACTGACTTTATGTTCTCCAAATAGAATTAAAAGCTTGTAGAATTTTTTTGTAATTAATATTGATTCGGGGGTGTCAGATATGCATTTGTCCTGGGCACCAAACTGTTCACTATGGCACTTAACACAATACACTATAATTAAATGATAGAGCCAGATTTTTATTGAGCTATAATAAGAATCAAAACTGTATTGTTTCATAATTAACATATGTCTGATTTGGTTTTATATGCAAAAATACAAATATTAAATACTTATTTTATATTTTTTAAGCTATTAAAACAAAAATACAAATCTCATTTGAGAAGCTGTTTTCATTGAGTTTGAACTGCCTTTGGGGCATTTCAATTTATCTTCAGTGATCTAAAAGGTATGTAAATGCATCTCAGGTCAAGTATATTTGAAAACAAAGTATAGAAGATGTATATGTGTATATTTATTAGTGATGTTACTAAATGATTTATTCTGAAGATTACACTTTTTTGCATACATTTTTATTAAACTTCTGGCAAAAAATAAACCATTTGGTAACATCACTAATATATATGTCTTCTATAATATATGTTTTCAAATACATTTGACTAGCGGCCAGATGCCAAGCAGTCAAGGTGACAGTCTACCGCTCTGGGGGACCCGGGTTCGAATCTGAATGGGTCGAAAAATCCCCAGGAATTTTTTGGGGGGTGGTCTGTTCGGTATGTCAGGCCCCATCCCTCACCACCTGGCAGCCCCATTGTGGGCCTGGCCGAACCCATAATGGGCTTGCAATAATAGGCCCTTTTAGTGCCCACAGGGCGAAAAGAGTAAAAAAAAAAAAAAAAAAAATACACTTGTGATGCATGCTATGGCAGACCTACATTTTTGGTAACCTGAAGCTTGAACTATTATGGGAACCCTTTTCAACCAGCAACAAAACAGGACAACATCAACAAGATCCAAGGTCCATACTGCTGGTAAGACCTCAAAATGGAATGGATCCTTGTAATTGGGCCATACAGTGAGCCACTTCCCATCAGCATTGATGTCTGGGTAATCATTGTTATTTTCATCAGGGTTGTTTTATGTCAGATCATTACAAATTTTTTAAAAATTTAACCACTACATCTCCTAGTTTGATTAAAATTGTTATAATGGGTTATCTCATATGTTGTAATCATAGGTGTTAAAGTAAGGATATTTTAGTGATTATATCAATAAAAAGCTGTCTTATTTTAATAAAAAAAACACTTCAAAACTCCATTGATTTTCTTAAAAAATTCACTCATTAAAACTAGTTGTGCCAGGACCCCTTAACATGTTTGCTAACAGTTGACAATTCTGTGTTGTTTCATTAGTTTCATAGTAGATCTGCCATTGGATGCATGTTTATCTTTAGATCACTGATGATAAATTGAAATGCCCAAAAATAATTCAAACAAATATGAAATATGTATTAAACATTTGTGTAAGTATATCACTCATAAAAATATATGATTCTATTTATATATATCAATAATTTGCTATATTTTATTTTAATGCTTATTATTATATTACATAACTTTTTAAATACTATTCTATAGTATTGATGACTTTCATTAGCTCATCAATATTACTGTTAAAATTGTATTTATTTAGTAAAAATGAGAAATTTATCCTTTTTGTGTCATTTCTAATTAAAATAATAATAAAGATTTCAGATGCATTCAGGACCATAATCACAAACAAGAATCAAGAGTTAAAGTTAAACATTAACTAATTATCATCCACTCTTCTTTTCATATTGAATGCTTATTAACCAAGTTAACTTCTAACTCTATCTCTTGAATCTTTGGTTGTGAATACAGGCATCAATGTCTAGAAACTAAATTATCGCTTTAATAAAGACTTAAAAGATTTATGATTACTTTCTGCATCTAATCTTTAAAGGTCTGTTGACTCCATTATATTTAAATTCATACACAATAAAACATCAACTGAAAAATGTCTCAAGGAGTCAGTAAATATTTTCTGAATCCTTGACTTTTTCAGTGTTTTATTTTGTATAAAGTTTGTTTGTTTGTTCATACAATTACACGAAATATTTTATTCTTAGTTAATGAATTAATTTTTAATTTTCACAAAAGTAATGCTATAGAAAAGAAATACCTCCCTAATAAACGATATAACATTCCTTTAAAAACACAAATAAAAAAAACATTTAAAAAATAATATATATATATAAAAAAATAGAATTATGTTTTATACAAATTCTGAAGGTTTTAAACAACTTAAAAAGTTAAGACTGTAGATTAGATTATGAAGAAGAACAGAATAATTTTTATTTAAGTTAAAATTAAAATAATATATTAATAATGTAGAAAATAATGAAAATTAAATCACTCCACTCATAAAAATAAAAAGAAAAACTTAGGAATTTTGGTTTTTTTTTTTAATCATATGAGTGGAACTATTTGGTTCAAACAGAATTAAAAACAATTTTAAGATGTAATTTGCAATTTATAGTGTGGAATGCTTTTAACTGAAGTAATTGAAATTAATAGATAGTCTGTGGAATGTAGTAACTTCATTTATTTTTTATTTTGGTTGCATTATTTCTATCACATGTATTTCTAACTCAAAAAATACATTTTATATTATTCGTAAACTGTAAGATATTTAATAAAATTATTTTCCTTATTACTCTAAGTTTAAATACACTTATTTATCTATTTAAATATACATTTCAAAATATATTTATTTGGAACAAATAACTTTTTAACCATTTGTTCACTTCTAAGATTTTAAGTCTTCTAGTCTTTATATTAAGTTTTTTACATCAGATAATTCAATTAACTAATCATCTAACAAATGTAAATAATCTGCCATCCTGAAGTGTTTAACTATGTAATATTTTGCTCTTTTATAAATAACTTTGCAATTGTATGTCTATAATATGTCAGTTTTAAATATTTCAGATTTACAGGAAAAATGTAATAATTATAAATGGATTAAATTATGATACAGTGTAATCAGTGTGATTTATAGTCTTATAGTCTCATTTTTTGCATGATTTTTGAATGGTCAATTTTATAAGTAATAACAACAAATAAATCTCATTATATGAATAAGAATTAAAATATATGCACTACATGTCTATTTGATGTAGGGAAATAAGTGTACAGAATTAACCACTAGTTCAGAAAATTTAAAAAATTACAGAGAATAATAGCTTCCAGACATTAATTGGCATAATATAAACCAAAAAATTGGTTTGTCTTTATGAAATGCATTAAAACGTTGGCATAGATTTAAAATACATTTCTCTATGATAACTGATCTCAATTTGTCCAAAACTCTAAAAAACTTTTACGCGAATAATTCAAAAAAACAAAAAAATTATTTATTGACCCTTCATTGTATATAAAAAATTGAAAGGAAGTGTAGTTTCACATGAGTAAAAGAGTAGAAATATGATATAAAAAAACAGAATTCCATGCAACTGCATTCACTTTTTTCTGAAAATCTTTTAACTTTTATAAATAAAAAGGAATTCATAGAACATGTTTTTTTTTCCCACTTTGTGGGCAGAAAGAATGAAGAAACATATGTTACCTGTAAGAACTTTTCATTCTCTTTTAATACAGAATAATTTTAAGAGCATTTTTTTATCAATTTTCTAAAATTTCATTGTAGCGAACTGCATAGATTCAAGGATTTTTCTGTCATATCTACATTTTCATCCAATCTTTACTTCTGTCTGCTCCCACTTGACTTGTATATTATTGAAAACTTTTTGTCAAAAGCAATGTTTTCTTTCATCCATAAGATACAATGCTAATAATTTTTTAAGGAAACTGACTCCTTAGAAATTATTAGCATTGTGTCTTATGGATGATATAAATATGGAACCACTTACCAACATGCTTTTTTTTTGTAAAATAAAGATTAAAAACTGCAGGATAAAATATAATTTAAAAATCTTCAATATTGAAGAGAATAAAAGAAATTTTTTTTTTGTATTTAAAGTCTTATGAACATCCATTCACAATTACTAGAATTCAATTAACACTAGTAGAGTTGGTCCTTTTTTTATAGGCTCTTCTATACCTATACTTATACAAATTGTTTACAAGTTCCTGTGATTTATCACAGAGAATTTTTTTTTTTATTTCTTCTAGATTAACTTTTTCTTTTCTGGATTTCCTTTGAAATTTCTATCATATTTTTCACCCTAAGTTCAATTTCTTGCATTTAACAAAACTTAAATAACTTAATGTTAGTTTATGTGTAATGATCTGACAAATATTTTACAGTTTAAACAAATAGTCAACTGTTGGTTAAATGTTTCTTGCCAATGTTGAAGCAGTATTGATTGCACATTTTGATCCAATGTAATATGCCAACAGATGGTCAATTTATTAAGTAATTTTTTTGTAAGTCAGTCATTTCCCAAATCAAACAAATTTGTTATCAGTAAATATGTTAAAATTTCTTAATAAATGGATTATAGCTTGAAATATACTTGTACTTATAATCTTAAATTTTATTTTAGTATTACCTTATATATAAATAATATTATAAAGATAGATTATATCTTGTAAACTGTTTTTTAAATTAGTTCTAGATGCTGTATTAATACAGTTACAGGCACACAATATTGAATATTGATTTGTGTTTCATCAAATCTTTAATTATTTTACAGAATATATTGCTTTTCAAGTAACATCAATCTTTTATCATAACCGTGTGTATATAATACAGAATACAAAATAAAATTTAAAATATTTTTTAATATATTACAAAGTAAAAAGTATACAGAAATATATTTAAATCAATATTAAAAATATTTTAAAAATTCAAGATTTAATGTATTCCTCAATATTCTTATTGGAAGCTGAATTAAATAAAAATAAGTGTTTTTATAAAACAAGCTAATAATATAAATTTCAATTCTTTTAATTGTCAAATAATAATAAATTTTGTAAACTATTGAATTGAATAAATGATAACAGTTCAAGTCTCTTCCGACAGAAATATTTTATTTATCAGACGTTCTTGGCTGAATGGGCAGACATCCTCAGGATTGAACATTAATTGATTGGAATATAGAACACAAAATTTAAAGATTTTTAATTACATTAAAATGTAGTCAGTAATCAAATACAAAGGAAATTAAAAAATTACATTTTAGAATAGATAATTAAAATGAATACATCAAATAAAAAACAAAATAATAATATGCACTTGTTAAAGCTACTTAAAATTGATTATTAACATAAAAGTAACTTCTTATATAAGTATATCTTTACTAAATTACTGATAATTTTACTATTAATAAATGTTTTCTTTCCTATATAAATAATTACTATAATCCCTATATCTTTAATTCCTGTTGAAAGGAAATTTTTGCATTTTGTCTAGTAACACTTAAATGCCAATTTACATACAGCTTGATTGATTAACAGTAGAAGAATGCATGTAGAGATTTCTGAAATTTTATTACCTTTATCTTATTCAAAATGTATGTCATATTTAATAAATTATAATTACAAATGTATTAAATAAGTTATTATCATTTATATATTTATTTATTCTGAAAATCATTGATAGACACAATCAAATACTGTTTAATTTATTCAATGTAGCAATCATTAAAAAGCAGTTCTATCTTTATTGCTGATCATTGTCTTTATCATTCAGCAAAATTGCCTTTAAATCACTAATAGTTATAAAAATAAACTATAAACTAAATATAGCCTGTATATTGTTTTTTTTTTTTTAATTTAAAATTATCAGGAAATAATACAGTGGACCTCATATAACAGTATTACTTGGTGCAAAAGTGAATAACATTACAAGGTATATTTTATATATAAATTGACTGATTGAAGTTTAGACGCCTATTAGTACATGGATGCCAACTTTAAAGAGATGGAACCTGTTTGGTCCCCAATAATGTTATAAGTGTGCCAAGTCCCCAAAGTTGAAAGATGATGATAAGAGAACTGAACGATAAAAATTATCTTTTTAGATTTAGTGCCTATATACTAGTACAACTTTTTGAGATGGTTTTGTTTTTATAAATTATTTTTCATATGCATCTACACTTTATCATTTACATACATAGTCGTGTAAGGTTAGCCATTAATTATGGGTACAGTTTAAGAGGAGGAGAAGAGTCATGAAAAGTATATCGTTGTACATGATGGGTGGGAGTGAGTCAAGACATTACTATATGGACATTTTTAGTGGTATTAGTGGCATTTGAATTTCTTACAAGCATACTTACTAGTTATTTAAATAAATATTCAGTTAAAAAATATTTGTAGAACATTTTAGTCATTTTTTTCAATGTTGGGATTTATTAACAAAAGTATATTGTTGTACACAACAAAGAGAGAGAGTGTGTGTGTCAAAAACTGTACACATATCTTATAAGGCTATCCATTAATTAGCATATTATGTGAATTTTTTAATTCAAATATTACCGATATTTTCTTATGGAGGAGTAACATTATGCAAACATCATGTTATGCAAGGATCCACTATATAATTAAAAATTAACCTTTAAATTACACATTTTTATAGACAACTGTAACACTTTAATTTGATGAAAATAAAGTACATAAGCCATAAAAAGCAATAAATTTAAAAAGCTATCAATAATAATATATTTACTATTTTCCATACTTGAATGTGTGTCAAACTATAACCTCGCTAGCATAACATACTTTAAACTTGCTTAATTTTTACCTGTAAACTGTCGACCTTTATTTTGTTGTTGTAGTCATTTTCTCATCATACACATCATATTTTGAAAACCTACTCTAAAATTCTATTTGATATTTTGAAATGCAATAAAAGTTAAAATTGCTTGTCTTATCATCCTTTAAAACTATGCAATGTTGTTGTCCTAGTTCCATTAGGAAGTCAGATTTGACATAGGAGGAGAGGGCCAAGTGCTTGCACTGTCATGACAATACACACTAAGTTTCACAATAGTTGCCCTATTCATTTCTTCAATAATACACTGGGAGAGATTTCTGTGACAGTCATATATACTGGCTAGTTTCAGAATATACAATCAATATAATATGATTTATCATCAAAAAATAAAAAGTAAGAAATGTTTTCTCATGTTATTCTTCTCAATCTTAATTGGGAAAACTCAAAGTTTGGTATGATGTATCACATACAAATTGTTAGTCAGAGTATTAGAAACATTATACAAATATGATGAACTCACTGAATAAATATCTAATGAAACTTTCACTATTAAAACAGAAAAATTAACTACGTAATGTTACTATAGTCTGCACAGCAAAAGAGTAGACATGAATCAGCCTGAGTTGGAAGGTTTTATTTCAGATGAAAGGGATGGAAGAAGACATGGCTACCCCTTGGGAGTTGACACTTGGATCTGATCTCTTTCAGCTGCTTTGCTTTTTACACTTCTAAAACATTTTCATACCATCTTTATTGTAATTTTATTGTTTTATTTTTTTAAGCAAGATTTATTACTTACTCTTAATTCTAATGTTATTCACATGTTAATTGCATATCTCCTTCATCCCTTTCATCTGACATAGACTCTTTCAGCTCAGGCTTACTCATGTCTATTCTTTCATTGTTCAGACTATAATAATTAGAATGTTTAAAAACAAAAAAAGTTTTTCCATTTTTTAATATTGAATCATCTTTCTTTAGCTTGTACCTTTTTTTAATCTTGTAAATAATGATACATATATAGTTTAAAATGAATTAAACTTCATGTATTATACTCTGAGAAGGGTACTATATTTAGATAGATTATCTGAAAATTTATTAGATTCTATTGTATAATGCCATAGCAAAATACGAGATATTAATTAATTAAAGTGTGCAAAACATAATTTTTGAAGAATTAAACTTGATTTCATAATTTGAAATTATATTTATAGAATATGAAAAAAATGTTTCAATAAATATTTTATAAAATAAATAAAAAATAAATAGTGTTATTTAGAGATAGACAGTAGTACTGAGTTCCTCATGCAAAACAACTTAGTTATAGCATATGCTGTACCATAAATACATATATTTATATTTATTTATATTATTTCTTAAAAATAATAATATTTAAATTTATTTATTAAATATCTACTCTCCTGATAGAGATCAAACAGTTTTATTTCTGATTCACTCTATCAAAATTTAATTTTATTGACTTTATCAATTTAATATCCTGATTACAACAGTATTCTGATATTATTGTGATCAATTTACTCTGCTGTTTTTATCAAGAAAGAATTGTTAAATGCAGTTATCTATGAAAATTGTCATAGATTTTTATAAAAATTTAATATTTATCTTAAATATATTAATTACTGTAAATAGTAACAGTTTTATATTATTTTTATATTACAGTAGAGCCTCGAAAACTCGGCCTAATGTGGACCGAAGGGTGGCTGAGTTTGTAAAAATGCCGGGTTATCGGGAATGGGGTTAAAAAAGGATAAGTATGCGTGTTTCCTCAGAAAATACTGTACTGTACTTGTATGTATTGTTTGTTTGAGAATACAACAGAGAATAAACTGCCCAAATACACTTAAACAAAGGAAAAGTACGTCCTTTATGAAGGCATAAAGCCTTTACTACATAAAAATGAAAATTAATGAATACACTGTGTACAGTAATTTACCTGATAAGACAGACCTCAGAAAAATACTTTACGAGAGCTTTTTTATAAAGCTGTGTATAAAGAAAATTAATTAACTAAGGATTTTTTTGCCCTACCAAGGTGTGGCCGAGTTATCCGGAGTGCTGAGTTTTCGAGGCTCTACTATATTATAATTTATATTATAAATTAACTGAAGTCATATCAATTCAAACATAAAACATTTTCAAATGTTGTAATTTAACTAAAAATCGTGTGAAGTTGACTTGACAGTTAATTTTAATTTAGAAAACTTTTCATTCAGCAATTTAATTAAAAAGTTGTTAACAATTTAATTTCACAATTTTACAGTTAAGTTTGAAAATATTTGGAAAAAATAATGTAATAAATTTAATATAATGTTTTTAATTTAATATAATTTAATTTTTTGTTAGAATGAAACTTTTAATTTAAAATCTATAAGTGTTTTCATTAAACTGTTTGTTGATTAATTTTTGTTTTATTTTGCAGATTTTTTTTTGAAAGATATCAAAATCATTATGATAACTGAATTATCAGTTTGGCATTTTGCTATTATTTGATCGAAAGAAAACATAATGAAATTACTTCAACAAGTGCCATGCACTTTTGTGTTTGGATGTTGAGTGAAACATGGCTGGGGAAGGCTAAGTTGTATGTTTAAAGGATAAGCATGGAGTTAGATGTTGGAAAATATCTTACAGAATTGAACCAAAGATTAAGGAAAGGATGCAGTGCACATCTCACTCCAGATGGACGTTTGTACTATATGAAGTAAGTAAAATATATTCTATAAATAAATGAAAATTGTAACAACAGCTGTTTATTTAAATTTCTGAATAATATATCAAGATGTACACTGGCAAACTGATTTTAATTTATTCGACTAATTATTCCAGTCTAATTTTCTTAAAGACAAAAATTTATAAGTTATTACTTGTATCTCTTTCAAACCATTTATTATTATTATTTACATTTTTAAAAATTAAATGAATAATTTTAAGTAATATGTTTACAGTTTTTAAACTTGTATCATTGAAATTATTTTAATTTATATAGTTTTTTCAGTCATAATCAATAATGTTAAATTTTTTTATATAAATCACACTGTTATAATTCTTAAAAATATTTTCTTTTTTACACACATTCTTCTAGAAATTATAATGTTGTTGACAAATTAAAATTGTTTAAAAAACAATTTTAATTTAATAAAACAATGTTAAATTCATTCAAAATAAACAATTTTTACCTGTCTAATTTATTTTGTATAAAATTATATAAATTATATAATTAAGTTATAATTATGCAGGAAAATATGTGCTCACTATTTCTAAGAAATGTTATATTGACATTTGTATTGATTGAATAATGCATAAAAGCAGAAAAATTTACAAATTATATGATAGAAATTGTCCTGTATTTCATCTAATTTAGTATTAAGTTAATATACAGAATAAATTTTCATAATATAGTTAATATGATGAAAATACAGTATATATTACTTATGATAATACATATTGATCATACATATAATTAAATACATATCAGTCTGGCCTGAATTCTTCAAGTTAGGTTATTACTAGAAATTTCAGTGGAGATTTGATTTGGAAGGAAAGGCTTTGATTGTTTTGTTTCTTTTTTTATTTTCCTTGTGACCATTACTTAGTAAGAAACATTGCAATCCCTATTGGTTTATTACTGTGGTGCATAGCATGATTGCACACAATAATAATAAAGAAATTAAGGTATCTGATGGAAATATGGCCAATTGGCAGTTTGTATGGAAAATGAAAGATAGCATTAGCATATTCTCCCAGATGTGTCTTTAGAGAGATCTGGACAATTGCTGTTGGCAAAAAGTGCAAAGATTGTTGCCTTTTTCTGGAAATTGCATTGCTTGAAGAATGCAATTCTTATTTCAGTCAGGCTAGGTTACATTTGGTCACATAGTGTTTGATGGGTTGATATGTAATTATTTCATTACATCTATTAAAATTTAATTTACTTTAATCAGTAACCTACTTTTTAAGACTTTTTAAAAAATTACCCAGGTTGTTTGTATGGCTACTCCTGGTATTAATAGCTGCAGTTTTTTTATGTTTCCAAATGAATGAAATGTCTAATTATTTTTTATCCTCATCAAAGAACTAAAATACTTTGTCCCACAAAAAGTTTTTAAAAATCCATCAAATGGTGTCAGGAAAATTCTACAAAGCTCAGCATGGCCATATCCTCAACAGGTACATATCTTAGTATAATTTTATATTTACAAAATAAAGGAAATTAGGATCTCTCTTACTTAGCATTCTGTCCACATTGTGTTTTAGCAGGCATGCTTTCTTGATTCATAAGATGATATGATGTAAATGACTTAAAATTGATGCAACATGTACATAAATAAAACTATGTTCATTGGCTCAACAAGATTCTTAAATTAACAATGCTTGGGTGCAATTTATGCTTTCTTTTTCTTCTTTAGTGTCTCTGGCAGGTTGCTTCCTATTCTCAGATGATCAATATAAATAGCGTAATCTATCTGTAATAGCTTAGATTCCCAATTATCTGGTTCTATGGATCTTGTATAATGTTTAATTGAGATTTTAGATGAAATTTTCCAGTCAAACCAAGCAGTGGACAATTTCATCAAATAATGTACAGTGATAATTTTTTAATAACAGAACAGTATATTCAAGATTGACAAATAGTTTACTGAGATAAAGTTTCTTCAAATTGATTCAAGATAGTGTTTAATCATCATTTTTAATGTAGAATGTGGATTATATACTTTCTTGGCAATTCTATACTGATGCCATTCTGAGCAAATAAGCACAATGATTTTAATATTTCTAGTGATTGCATTTTCCATTAGTAATTGATAAATTGACTGACTTATGTGACAATTATTTCCACACAGCAGATATTCTGTTGAGTGAAATATAGTTAACAAAACAATATGAAATAGTTGGCAATGTAATAACAATTTACTTTCTTGAGAACAATTTCTTTTAAAAATAGGTAGACAAACTGAAAATTAATTGATGAGATGTTGAATGATTGTGGCTTATTTCTTAAAAATATATAATTCTAAAAATTTATTAGTATCATAACAGAACATTTTTAGTGTGAAATAAAGATTTTAGATTGAAAGCATAGGTATAAAATGCTGTAGTTTTTAACAAAACTGGATGTATCGCCATGATTATCCTTGAATTATTGTTAATACATTTATCCTTTCTTTAAACATAATGTTTTTTATCAAAATAAACATAATTAAGCCATAAGTTTTGGATCATTGAATAGCTGGTAGCATTCCTATATACCTGCAGATGCAGGATTATAGAATTCTCAAGAATTTTCTAGTTATAATTTTTTAATGTTTATTACTTTTTAAATTAAAAATTATTAAATTATATTTTTACAAAGAAATGATTATTTACTGATTTATTCTGATTATTGAAGAATTACTCTTCACTTAATGATTAATTGGTGGAAGAACTGATTATTACAGTTAATGATTAAAAAACGAGTAATTGGTACTGTACTCCTTTAATATTGATAACTTATGCATATACATTAGATAATTTGTTAAACATAGTATGAATTATATTAATATTATGTTTTGTATAGATTGTTTGGTTTTGTCATTAAATACAAATCTTACAATATGTATTTATAATAGTAATTTTTGGGAATTTGAAGAAAATGTAATGATTTTCCAGAAATTTTATTATTTGATCTGTAATAAAATTTGATTTGTTTGATAAATTTTAATTTCTAAAGAGGGAAAATTGGAAAAATAAGTAGCTACAATTTGAGAATTGCATTATAATAGAAACCAAACAGAACTATATTAGAACTCACAATGTAGTTGTCCTTCAGTATAATATATTCATTTATGAAGAGTAACAAAAATAGAAAAATCAACTGAAAGCACAGATAATAGCAGTAAAGAACACATCTTTGATATGCCAGCAACTAAGATTTATTTGGAACATGGCTGAAGGAATACATTAAATTCAGTGTATGTATTATATAAAACTAAAACACAATATTATTATTTGCCAAATTTTAAGTTTATAAAGATAAATACTCAGGTTCTACTTGATGCAACGGTATAATTGTTGGTTGGATCTTCATTACATGCAGGACAATGCATATGTGGCTTTAAATTTTTTATACTTATAGTTCGAATGATGGTTTGAATTTATGTTTCTTTCAGTAAAATCTATTATATTCTGTATGACATTCCATTTGGTAACTATTATAACACCTGAAGAAGAACTCAAAAGGAGTTAGTCCAGATAATGACTGTAATAGAGAAGGCATTTCCTGTTTTGTAGTTTGCAAAGTCAAAAATCACTCATTATTGTCCAACATAAGTAATCTGCTGGAGCTGTAGAATTGTGGCTACTGTGGGAAAAGTGACAATGGATATGTTGTAGTGAGTGTAGGAAAAATTTGAATATCATTTAGATGTGTGCTGTGTGACATGAGGCACACATTGAGAAATTGTAATGGGCAAATGTAAAACTTTGACAGTTTTTCAATGTTTTAATGGACATTAGATCATCATTCTCAAATAATAATTAACATAAATACAGTAATTTAAAATGCTATCATTCTTTTTGAAAGACACTACAAATAAGATGAAATTTCATAACTTTATAAGTAAACTATTTTAGAAAATTGCTAGTAATTATTAAATATGTCTATAAATTAAAAAATAACATTCTGAATAAAATGATATATAATTTATTATTTTATAAGCAACAGGAAAGAAGTAATTGTAATTTAAATTAAACAAACTTGTCAACTTAAGCATCTAGTACACGGTAATAAACCAGTTTGTCTAGTCAGTCAAATTTTTAGACAACGCATTAAAAAAGAATTGATAATAAAAATGCTAGCTAGTTTAGATATTAAGAAGTAGTAGTATTTTACAATGTTTGAACAATTTAACTGATTTTATTTTTTGCTAACAATTTTTTCTTCTGCAAATAACAATAATTAAAGTGCAACAATAATAAAAAAAAAATTGTGTCATTAATCAAATGATTATTAACTAGCACAAGCTTAAGAATGAATAACATTAATATATAGTAGATGTAAACAAAATATGAATAAAACTCTCTAATTATTACTCTTATGCCTATAGGTTCTTTGGTTAATATTATTTAGAAAGGTTAGATAATATGTTATAAATGAAAATATCAAATTTTAATATCTAAATTTTAAAATTTTCACAAAGTAAGAAATGTATTTAATAATAATCTAAATATCAAATAAAAAATCATACTTTATTGAAATATTTATCAGGAAACATGTTTTTATAATGGAATTTAATATTTATTATTATTTAATAATATAATCAATGTATCAACAAAACGGTATCAATAAATCAATGATTTATTCTAATTAATACAGTAAAATAAATTATTTAAAACGTTAAAATTAATCAATTCATTTAATTATAAATGTTATAGATAAAATTATTTATCAGATGTTTTAAAAATTGACAATGTTTAATTTATTTTTAAACTTGTTTCAGTCTATATATATTTCATTTTATGAATGCTTATCATTAGTATTTACATAAATCTTCAGTTCTATGACACCTAAATCAATCTAAACTTATTTGTTCATTGTAAATATTAGTTTTCTTCTCATAGCTTGTGTGTAAATGCTTTTATAAATAATACTTTATTTCAACAAATAAAAATAACTACAGTACTGTATTTGTTCAAGGTGAGTGATCCCACAATTTTTAATAGAATAAAAAATATTAATATGCAAACATAAATTTATTAATAATAATAAATTGCTCGTTATAACACTGTATATGTGATGTTTCCAAGTGATATATTATACTAGTTTATTAATAATTTAAAATAGAATGTTTGCAACTTAACTTCAAAATAGATCATAAATAAAACAAAACCCTGTATCAACATTAACTTTTAATTGTAACAAAATTCTCAAGATTTGAACATTTCACAAATACTTTTCACAGATTATTACTGTCATTTTCAGGTGAAATTCAGAAAATAAGAACATCTTAACATGTTTTTATTTTCTAAATTTCACCTGAAGATGACAGTAATAATCTGTGAAAAGTATTTGTGAAGTGTTCAAATCTTGAGAATTTTGTTACAATTAAAAGTTAATTAATGTTGATAGACAGGGTGTTGTTTTATTTATAATAATTCAGAAAAAGAGGAATTTAAAAAAAGTTTTTATCTCTCTGAAATACTGTATAATCGTAATAAAATTATAATAAACTCTAGTACAGTATTTGTAAATTTTTTATATCTAAATATTGGTAATAGTTAATGATAGAACGAAAATATAGTTATATCAAAAATCCTTTAAATTAAATAACAAATTAATAAATTCATCTTAACTGAATTACTTTTAAGGAAATAAATACAATTCATACAAAAATTAGCTATAATTGAAACAAATTAATTTTTATTATATTTACCATTTTTACAATGCTACTTAGGGGCTGTCCACAAATGACATCCACACTGGAAGGGAAAGAGAGGGTTTAAACAAGTTGGACTAGGGGAGAAGAGTTGAGCTTCAGTAGACATCTATTTATTTCATTAAATTTTATACAGTTTATGCATTTCATTATATTTATTTCACCTATTAGGTATAGAAATAAAACATACAAGAAATTAGGTATATTTATATATATATACATATACCTAATTTCTTGTATGTTTTATTTCTATTTATGATATTTTGCATTTATAAATTGATAAAGGTTTTAAGGGGGGTCAAGTTTTGTTGGATGTCCCAGGAGGGGAGAGGGAGTAAAATTTTCGAGAAAAATGCAGATATAATTTATGAACATCACCTTATCTCAAACTGTGCATTACAATACATAATAAAACACCAAAATATCTAAAATAAGTCCAGTGGATTCAGCTTAAAAATATTTGGAATAGTTTTTTTTTGTTCTTCACTGGACTTATTTTAGGTGTTTTGTTGTTTTATTGTTTATCATTTTTACTATTTATCAAAATTTTATGCTTTTATTGTATTTTATTTTTACATACAATATTAAAATCTGGTATATTTGTGTTATTTTTGCCAGGGTTATTATTTATTGCTTAATTGAGGGGGAAGCTATCATTGCAATATGTCATTGCCAAATATATGTTTGCAGTAATAATAATAATAATATATGTATAATGCCTGTGTAAGAAAGGACTACTGGCACAATAAAACATTGTGCCAGTAGTCCTTTCTTGCACAGGCATCATATTGTGACCGCAGGTTGGTACCTCTTTGGCATCTTGTCAGGATGACACCACTGTATCTTTATGAACAGACACAGAAACTGGATTGGCTGCTTAAAAATTGTTGCACGAGTGATCGCGTTTGTGGACTTCGGACCCGAAGGAAGTACACTCCACTAGTTATCATTTAATAAAAATACCCATTTATTAATAGATAATATTTACAAAATCTACAAGATACTGGTTACAAGGTTTTATCATTCAGAAGCTTAGCCTAATTACTAAAAGGAAGTTAGATGCTTAGCACCATTGCTAGAGGGATATATATATATAGATATGATATATATATCATACACTACACAAATCAGAAACATTTAAGGCTTCACAACAGCCCATACATCACACTATAGAAGGCTGTCACACTAAAGATGTGTCATATAATCAGGAAATTCTAAGTACTGATATATATATAAACAGCACATAAAGTAATAGGTTTTTCTGTAGTTATGCTTTGACCCTGATCTGGCACTATACTAGGCACTGATATAAATGGTATTTAGGATACACTCCACCTACACAGAACCGGCCCTACCATTGGGCGAATGGAGCAGCCGCTCCAGGCACTAAGTCCTAGGGGGCACCTCAGTGGTAAAGAAAATTAAAGGAAAAAATATTTTTTTCACTTGGATATTTTCAGGGGGGCCATAATAGGATCTTGCTCCATCCTAAAACTTGCCTCGGGCCGGCACTGCACCTTCACCACTATAAATAAAAATAATAATAATAATAATAAAACTTTACATTGGCAAAACTAATTAATACTGCATTTTTCATCATCATTCAACTTGTTTTCTATCTTTTTAAGTGTAGCATTGAGCACAGTTTTTCGAATTTAAATTTCTGTTTCTGTAAATCATTTCCAAAATTGATGATTACTAGCCACTTCGGTATCCATGCCTATTTCTGTATTGCACACTATTTTCTACTGTCTTATCTGGGTCACTGTATAAGTTACTTTGTTAATGATTTAATTTTGTTTTTTGTGAATGTCTAAATTATTTTAAATTCATTTTGTCTGTGATTTTTAATGGTGGTATATATGCCTTGCTTTTCTCTTATAACAATGTCTGCAGTCTTTTTTATTTAGCCTTTTATTAGAAATAAAATTATTAAAAAGTCAAGAGTAGTTTATTTAGATACATGTTTAGTTAAATACATTTTATCTTGATATTCTTACTTCATTATTACTTTATTACAAAAGTTACAGATATTTGTAGAGTTTATATAAATTTAAATATTAAATTAAAGCTTTAAACTTCATTGTTATCTAAAATAAGTATCTCATTATTTTGTAAATTTAGTTGACTTTAAAGGTAATAATTTTCATTAATATTTGAATTAATAAATTAAAGTCGTCGTCTTATTCTCCTCCTCCTCTTGCTCAGACTTTTCCCATATATTTAGGATCAGCTTGGCTTAATGAATTAAACTTTCTGTAAAATATTTATTCTTATTTGGTATAATCTTTTGTTGATAAATCAATATTTTAAATTTTTTCTAAAATAAGAATAATTTTAATTATGATTGTTCCAGTTGAGTTCTTTTCATTATTAATTTACAGTTTAAGTAATTAAAATTGTGTATATATATATATATATATATTTCTTACATACAAAAAATATATTAATTATAAATAAAGTTTCAATTATAATATCTGTTTTATACCAAAATAAATTATCCTGATCAGTCATTAGCATTAAAGAAATTTTATCTTATAAATGGGAAAATCAATTATTCAGCAAGGAATTAATTTTATATCATTTAAATAAATATTATTACACTGAAATTAAATAAATATTTTTCAAATTTTTTGAACGAAATAATAATACATTTTTTTTCGTAAAATCAGTTTTGAAATCTCTGGTGTGGATTAATAATAAACACTTTTCAAAAACAGGTGTATGTTTTCTACTAGAAACTAGAAATACAAAAGCATGTAATTTAAAGAATATATTTTAATCTAGACTAAATAATTAAATTTCTATTTAATTTATCATTATTAAAATTTAAGCATAATAATTTTTTTAATATTTTTGTATACTAATAAATTCAATATATTATTCATTAATCTAATTCTAAGCATTTCTAAGGTGTGTAAGTTCTTTATTACATCTGCAATATATTGCTAGGTATTTAAATTTAGTGCTTTTTCCTCTAATTTTCCTCTCCTCCTAGTTCTTATAGTCTTTTGGATATTATCAGTTCATCTACATTGAGGTTGTTCTCTTTCTGTTGCATAACGAGGTTCTCATTAGTGCATTAGTGCTTGCTTCAATTGGCTGCCATTCATTTGCAATATGAGACCTGCCAATTAGAGTCTATTTGCCTTTATGATATTGGTAATTAATGGGTAGCTATACAGACACTGTATTTTATCATTGTTTCCTCTTCTATTCATCAGTCACATTATCCTTTACAAGTCCAAATATTTTACAAAGTGCCCATTCTAAAAATCATTTAATGCAGTACTATTTCTTTTACAGAATGCATTTGATGAAACAAATTTGATTTTAAAAGCTCATATTGTTAATAGCTAAATAACTCAATATACAAAATATTTTGTTTTTGAATTATTCCAGTTTATGTTCTTGTTGTGTGGTGCTTTATGTTTCAGAATCATATAGTATCACAAGCTATATAGTATAATGGTTTCTACATATACATATCTTAGAGATATAAATCTTGATGATAGGATACTGTTGAGTGAAAAAACAGTATGGTTGCCAGCATTTATCCTTGTTTCTACTTAGTCATTCTATTGAATTTGGTACTGTGGTAAAAGCTTGTTCCTCTTTAAAGTATGTTTTATCCATCTTCCTGAGCCTTTTTATTGATCAATCTGTTCTCATTGTGGTTAGATACTTTTTCCTTTTTACTTATTTGTAGATTTGCACTTGTTGCATTGTTCATCTCAGTTCTTTGAAAGTCTCTTCTATCTGTATCATATATATCAATAATATCTGTGTATCCAAAGATGTATTGTTAGTAGGGGAGTAACAATTTTCCTTTGACTTAATGGTATACTTTCTTCAACACAATGTTAAGCAGTGGTGGATATAATGCTAATAATTTCCTCATAGTATATTTTTAGGCATTTTACAAGAATATTTGCGAGGATCTTATAAATTGTTTTACCAGTGAGATTCCTCTGTAATTCTCCTGGGTCTTTCTGTCATCTTCCTTTGAATTACTGTGATCATTTCTTTGTTAAAATTTTCAGATAGTTATTTGTCATTTTTTATCTTAAACATGGACTTTTTCATCTAGATCTTTATCTTCATTTTTGATCAGTTTTTCATTGATTTTGTTAATACTTAATGTTTTGTGATTTTTTTTAATTGCTTAATACAATTTTGTTTCTTTAATTAATAGTGATTTTATTGAATTGCACAGTTTTATCAATTGGATTCAATAACTCCTTAAAATATTCTTTTTTTCTATTTGCATATTTTTTCATTATCTGTCAGATGTTTCATTTTTCTATAGTATAATGTTTGTATTTTGGACAAAACTTTGTTGTATAGAAAATTAGGCCAACATAACTTTCTACTTTCATCATTTTATAAATGTTGCACCATGTTTTCAGTTTTCATTGTAGGTATTCAATTTTTTTTTCTTTCCTGATGGTCTTCTTTGTCTTCTTACATTTAATTTGATTTTCTTACTCATCAGTTTTGTCATTCAATCATATCGTACAGACTTCTGTATTTTTCTACCGTTGCTTTACATCTATCATTGAACCATTACATGCTATTGTTCTATGACTTAAACATTCATTTACTGTCTCCTTAATAATAATCTTAGTGTCCTTCCAAATAGCTTCTGTAGGTCTATCATTTTGGTTTATTATCTTAATGTTGTTTTCTATACAACTTTGCTATATTATCCTGGTTTGAATGTACTTTAAATTTAGATTGAATTGTTTAGTTTGTGATCATTATCTATGGTATCTGGTGTCAAGTTTTATCTTTTTAATGGCTTTCACTAGGAGGTGATCACTGTAACAGTTCACACTTTGGTAATTTCTCACATTTGTTATAGGCTGAAACTACAAATAATTAGAATGTCAATTTGCATGTTAGCATGTTTTTTATTTGAAGATATCTAGGTTTCTTTATGTATATCTTTCTTTATCATCTGGATAGTGCTGACTGCCAAACCTTGCATTTCTGCAAGATGGCACACTCTTATACCTCTATCATTTGATATTTTATGTAAGCTTTCTTTCCTTTAGGTCTCCAAAAGCATTCTTTCTGTCTCACCTTTGCATTAAAATCACTGAATACAATTTTTGCCTTTTGAGGGAGTATATGCAATCATTTGAGCCAATCTACCATAAAACAGCTTTTTGGGCTGCAATTTGAAAAAATTGTAGACCTATAAACTCCCTTGCTATCTGTCTGTTTGTCTGTCTTCCCTTAATCTCAGGAACAGAGTCAGATAGATGAAATACGAGACCAGATATTGAAACCTTGGGAGCAGGAGGCCTCAATTAACTATATACAAACTTCAGATGCAAACTGGAAGTCATGTTATTTTAATTCAAAACTTTCCTCAGAAAAGTGTTAGATAGATGACCGGCACAACTCTGTTGTTAAAGGGAAAGTATGATGTACAGGGGCAAGCCACTACAGGATCATGTATTTTAAGTTAAATAAATTAAAAATTTCAGCTCAGCATATTGACAATGTTACAACAAATAATTGCTTGTGTCTTTGTCTTCCTTTTTCTTTGTTGGTGCATGTATATTTACCATTATAATAAATATTGCACTGTCCTTTTAACATGTTTCCAACAATCCATTATAATAAGAAAATGTTTTTTGCCAGCGTGCAGTGAAAACTTATTTCCAATGCATGGAAAACACTTGTAGACGATCCGATATAGGGAGATAGGTTTTAAGAATGTACATACGATAGCATTTATAAGTTCCACAATATTTATTATAACTAATAATACTGTATAACTATTTTAGAAATTATATGATTTTTGTTTGTATAAGTTAGCATATTTGAACATTTTTATAGAATTTTAAAAGTTTTAACTTGTTAATTTATAAAACAAAAATTTATTAATTTTTTGTATATCAGGTAAATTTATTTATTCTGGTTCTCACTTTGAGAGTAATTATCATATTATTAATTATATTTGTAATTATAACCAAAGTGTTTTAACTTATGTTTCTTCTCCCCCACTGTTCAGACATTTGTCTTTTTCTATTTATTTTTGCTCAATATAAACTGAACACCTTTGACTTTTCCAACTTTTCTTCTCCTTGATCTCCTCTTCTTCTAGACCTATTGCATTTATGAATTCTGGAAAGTTGAATTCTTTGGACCAGAAGTCAGTTCAAAATCAGAAGAATGTGTTTGATGATGCGGCAAAGTTTCACACCAGAAACATTGGAGTGTCAACAGCGAGAAACAGACAGGATGCCAAAGAATTCATAAATGAAATAGATCTAGAAGAGGGCAATCAAGGAGAAGAAAAGTTGGAAATATCAAGAGAGTTCAATTTATATTGATGAAAAATAAATGTTTTAATTTATTAAATTTTAGAGGATTTCATTTTTTTTTTAGTTTATTATAAAATTATATACTCTTTCATAAACTGACATTCAACATCAGACCCCTGAAGATGAACTGATAAAGCTAAGAAATACTTGGAACTGTTAATAAGTGATAAGCTTCAGTTGTTATATCGATTTATATTTAAAAATTTTCACTTATTAATATTTTTTTTAAAAGAAGAATCTGAAATATATTAATATACAATTTTTATACATAACATACAGTATATAAAATGATACCTAGATGTGTAAACAATACTGATATGATTAGAATATTACTAACAAAATTGCACTGTATAGCCTAGGTTTTTCTTGAAGTAACTACAGTTTTTAAAAATTGACTTTATATCTTAAGATTTTAACTGTTTTAAAAGTTATATTTGTACTTATCATTTTTGTTTTCTTCTTCTATATAGAAGTGAAATTTAAATCAATAGATATGCAATAAAAAAAATATATATATTTTTTTTAATAGAAAGCTTTATATTAGAAAAGACAAAACTAGAGTAGTTAAGTTAATGTGCAATAAAAGAAAAAAGTGTCTTTCCAATATGAGAATAGGCAATTATAAGTATTGTATATCACAGTAAAATAATATATAGAGAGATAGAATGAAAGTATATAAGATAATGAACTGTATAATTAGCTATTATGAGGTCTATGATCATATCTCTATACCATATTGCTTTTAATAGTTTAAAAACATTCCAAAACCTTTTGGATCCAAAATTTGTAGCTAAAGTTTTTCAGAAGAATATTGAATTTTCTAAAATATTCGGAACTAACTGCATGTTCCCTGCATTGCTGCAGCTTTTAAGGGGCTGTCCATAAGTTACTTTCACATTTTACTTGAAATTTTTACTTCTCCCCAATGTTACAGTATTCCCAAGTTTCTGTAATCCCACTCTCCTCCTCCTAGTCTGACTTTGTCAAACTTGTCATAACCCCCCTCTCCCCCTTCCAGTATGGACATCATTTATGGATAAACCCTAAGGGGGTGGAGATTGGTGAGGTTGACTTGAGAGAGAGTGATAAAAGCAATGGTCTTAGTAACTAAAATATATATTTATTGGCCCTAGTATTTACAATAATGAAACTGCAAAAAACAAAATCAGTCGTGCTTAAGAGGAGGTTTTTAGGGGTTGGAACCTCGTAGTATTCTAGGGTGCCAAAGCATATTTATTCCAAATTTGATGCGGATACGTTGAACAGTATAGAAAAACATGAGTATAAAAGTATGAAAAATAATTTATATAACGAGGATTGCAATTAAAATCGAAAATAGTTATAGATTTTTATTTTGATACGTCGTAAAAAAGAAAGGGATATAAAAAAAAAGTTCCCTTGTCGCTGGCAAAGATCAGGAAACGAATTTAGCTAGTATCTATAGATTTTTCTTTGGTAGTTGCGGGCTAATTCTCATGCCTTATTACAGTCGAATGGCCCTATTGTAGTCAGCACTTTGTCTACTTTTTTTCGTTTGAATGAGATTGCAAGATGATGATGAGCAATAATCGTGCAGGATCTTATCGGATTTTTTTGTGTTCCTTTATGTTCTTATATTATATATGACACGAAATCGAATTGTTATTAGCCTACTGTATATCCTATATACTCCTGAAAGTAGTTATTTTAATATTTTATTGTAAAATATTATTGTTTGTCTGATTATTTTTTAAATAGTCCACAATAAAACGGTTATCGGTAAATTATGTAGGAAACAATTGACCAATCTTTTTTTCCTTTGAATTCTTCACGATGAAATGTATTTGAAGGTGCTTCAGAGGATTAAGATTTTAACTCGCAAATATTTATATTAATAAATAGTAAATGCGCTTTTGTTACTTTAAATTTATTATTTTAAAACAATAATTTATAATTTGTAAAGTGAAATACAGTGCTGTTTTGGTATGAATGGCCTTTTAGATGACATCAAATTGCTCTTCTTAATCGATTTCCTTTAGTTGCTGTGATTACTTAGCACAATAATCATCAAAGAAAACGGGTAGTCTTTTGCTTTCAACGTTTCTTCCTCTTTTTTTATGTTTTATTTACATTTCAAATGATGTTACGTTAATTATTTCCAGTCATTTTGTTTCTCTTCCTAAATAGAAATGCTAATTATGATATGATCGTTGGAAATTATGTATAATTAACAATAACAATTAAATAAGCTTAGTGTTTAATTATAAATTAAAGGCTTTTTAAAATGCAATTGTAATTAATACGAATTAGTAAAATAAATGTTTTATTTATTTTATTAAGACTTTTTCTTTTTATTTAAATTCCATAAATTCACGTATCTAGAAAGATAACTTTGCTGTTTGCTCACGGATAAATTAATACCTCGCTTCGGACTTCGAACGGCCTCTTGAAATGAATTAAATTCGAAGTACGAGACACCACTGTATTTTTCACAAAAAAATTTTTTCTTCTCTTCTCAATTTTTACATCATCATAAGTAATTATATTTATTTTGCAATAAATAATCGGGCCAGACCACGTGGAGTTTTTCCGATTTCCTTCTTGTTTCTATCACCTAAATAGAGGCCACTTTCCCATAGAAAGCCTTCCCGGGAGGCATCCCCCCCTCGACAGATCGCCCGCAAATTGCGTTGCCTTATGGGCCAACAAACAAATATTTTGGTTAAGGGACAAATGGAGTAGTTGAGAGAAATTTTACGCAAATAAAATCATAAATACCAATTTACAATTTGTTAACTGTGTTGCTTTCTCTACCTTGTTTTCCCCCCTTGTTTTGCTCGAACTTGTAAGGGCACAGTTGCCCCCTGCATCTCGACTGGTGCGCCCATGACTCTTATCAATTATTCCGTTATAGTAAGTCAAGTAGTCTATAAATATCCATTAAAATTAATGGATTACATGGTTTTTTTCTATTATAAAAAATAAGAGAAAACATCAAACTGTATTTAAAATGTTTTTTTTTTCTCCCGAAAATACAAAGCACCATAAGTTCTAAGATGTATTAAATCAATTATAAAAATGAGTTTTGCGTTGCGATTTAGAAAATAAATCGAGAAACGTAAATTAAGTACAGCAACGCTTATATTTATTAACGTTTTTGTATTTTCAACGATTATTACGTGAAAGAAATAAACAAAGAATTTATTTTTCAATTTTTAAAATTAATTGCATTGAAATGATCGCAGCTTTCATAAAATATTCCAGCGATTGTTAATGGGAAGGGCATACTTTCAAATGGATTTGACAATCAGATAGATTGTGATTCTCGTACGATAATAAATCAGTGCTTCTTAACTAGGGATATCGACCCCCCGAGGAATGAAAATGGATTTGGGGAACGGGAAATAGTTCTAGAAGCGGAAAAAAATAATGGAAATCCACACCAGTCAGGAAAATCAGAAGAAATATAATGGGCACACATAAATAAATACTTAATTATAATTTATTCTCGATATTTAATTAAATATAAAGTATGAAATCTTTCAAATTTTGTTACGGGGTGGCGATTAGAAAAATTATTTCTTCATTTGGACAGTGGCGCATTATCCTGTGGACAAAAAAAAGCAACTGACTTAGTCCTCCACCAAAAGGGTACCTCAAACCAATCTTAATAAAGTATTTCCCTAAAAAATTCCTCCGAAGAAGAATCCTGAAGTTAACTCTATACATTGGGGGGCTCCTGATTCAAATTCGCCTGGGCCCCATGAAGTTATAAAGCACCACTTCTTTGGAAGGCTATTTTTAAGGAAAACTCGAGATACAGTAAAACCTGTTTAAACGAGAAAAAATTCTTCGAAACGGAGCGATTTTTTAATGTTAAAAAAATATCCCTCTTCTTCCGTTACCGTGCGATTCCGGTTTAGGCAGGTTTTACTGTATATTGGAATAGACGAAAATGTATTTTAAGAATTAAATGAATGGAAGTTACAATAAAGATTAACAACTACTTGTTTAAACTTCCAAACTTTTATTAGTAGCTTTCATCCCCGCCTTCAGGCATGAAGTTAAATCGTTCCAAAGACTGTGGCTTTAGATTGCCAGAGGATCGGTCGAACCCGCGACTTATACCTAATCCTCCTTTCTCTATCTAACTCATTGTCTTAAAGAATAGAATAATTGTTACTAGGTTTGTTCCTCTGTAAGCAGTTTCATTGAATGGAATATCAGTCGATTTTTAAGTCGTGTAATCCACTTTTATGGTAATTTCTGAAATCTGAAAATTACGTCTTCGTTATTGGAACCGGTTTACACGTTTTGCACGGTTTTCATAGGTTTATTCCAATCATAAACGATGTAAATTGCAGCGAAACCTGTCCGAGACGGAACCCGAATATAAAGGAAACCTGCATAAACTGAACGGAGCTATTTTTTGTGTTAAAAAAAGCCTGTTAAACTGGAAAAAACATTCTGTACAGTATCGCGAGATTCCGGTTTACACAGGTTTTACCGTATTACGTAAATAGTCTTTTTTAATATGAGTTTTAATTTTTAAATAATGTTTATATTGAACTTATGCGTAAAAACAATGGCGCACTACCCAATAGATGTACAAGGCTTGCCCCTAGGGCCTCCTCGCCTCGAGGGGCCTCAAAGATTATACAGCAAAAATATGCCTGTAAAAATTTAAGGAACGTTTAAAAATTGTACATCCCTCACACCAGCAAGAACGGTAAAATCATCAATTTGTGAATTATATCATTGTCTTTTTTAATGTGAAAAGACCGCTTACATAAAGGGCCTTTAACAAAATTGCGCCTAGGACCTCAAAGGTACTGTACTTAATCCGTTATTACGTAAGAATATTAGCAAATAGAATTTATAAATATTTTAACAAGTTTTATTTATTTATTTTTGAGATAAAAATATCGAAAGCAAAATATAACACGTTTAACCATTTAAACCATGGTAAAACAATTTAAATCCTCCCCTTCTCTAATTGTTCTATCCGTTAACAGATGGCGTTGCACACGTCTTGACATATGGTATTTACAGAAGAGTGGAAGGTAGAAAGAGGAATTAAAAATTGATATTTTCATTCGGTTCTTTTGAAGAAATTATCGTTTAAATTTTCTATGATTCGAGCCAAATGTTGCACTGTATTTTACCAGTTTAATTTCTAAATATGACGTGTTGAAATAAATAAAGACTGAGCATGCTCTTAGAGCAAAGAGTGTCTTCACTGCAAGGGACAACTGACGCATTCTTTAATTTTTCCACAGGTAAATTTGTTTGTTTGTTTTTTCTTCTGCAGAAAATCTTTTTCAGTTTTGCTGCTAGAAAGGTTTTTTTTTTTCTTCTTCTCTAATCGTAGTGTCTGCAGAAACCTCGTGTCTTACACTCGATCACAATAAAATCACACACGAAATCACTATAAAACTACGTCACACCACAGGAAAGATTGTAGGATATATATATATTTTTTTCCGCGTTATCCATAAATTTCGCAGCAGAATCGACATGAAATGCAAATTTCGTACGTGTTTCGGGGATGAAATTATGCAGAAAAACCTCAAAGATCACCTACGTTATGACGTAGTTTGATAGTGATTTCTTCAACACATTACAGGGATGATTTTCGTCGTCTCCTAGCAACCCGGGGGCGCGGTTACTTAATTCCCCTCGGCGATTGGTTAGGTTGGTTCTGGCAGCCAAGTCTCCCGCCACTGGCTACCGAGGAGTCGAACGGCGAGAGGAGGAAGTGACGTCACGGGAGATGGGAAATCGTGCCTCGTACTGTTTCCCACCTAGACGGTGCAGGCCCGTTTCCAGGTGAGAGTCGTATCGGCTTATAATTAAATTCGACATAGGGTTTTCGGCCGCATCATGTTTATGCGAGGCGAAAGCAGAACGGCCAAATGCGGTCGGCAGAAAACAGTACACGCGTAGACTAAGGGAGAAGGGAATTGTATCGATGCTTTTCCTAGGCGAGGGCACGAACCAAAGGCGCCATCCCCTCCATTCTGAACGACAATCGATACTCGAGGATACAGCAATCCGTTAGACGATAGTTGGTGATTTTCCATTCTTATCCGATGCCACTAAAATCTCGTCCATAGAAAAAGGAATTGCAAAACCATATTCGGAATTCTTAACCAGATTTCTAGAAGAGGAAGAGGAGGAAAAAAATGGGTAAAATACCACGATGATCGCCTTGGATAATTACCTTACTACTATTAAGAGATGTGCTACGAGGAATTTTAATAATCCCCATTTTTTTCCAAACAGATGACCAACTTTTTTCCTTTTTTTTTCGGAGCCATCTGATGACGACGTAACGTTAATAAAAACGGTTGCCATGACGATTCGAATGTCATTTCCAATGAATGGGAATTGACTTTACGAAACGAACATAAGTGCTGTGATTTCATCCCTCTTCTTCCTCCCATCCTTTTATTAATTTAGGATAGTAGCCGGAAGGAATTCTGTTATTTAGAGCGATTAATTTGCGAAATTCTTAATCAGTTTTTATAATTTTTCCCTTCTCTTCTCGATCAAGATTATTGGAAAAATTCTTTTCCCCGTTTTCTGGCAATGTTTTGAAAGCGAGAGAGAAGGAAGATGAGAAACGAGAATAAGATGATGAAGTGTAGGGAAATGCTGTAAAAATAATAACTGTTTCATCCTGCGGAATCGGGTTTCGCCAACTCTCCACGTTACTAGTTAACCGCCTTCTGTTCAACCTTCTGCCATTTCCGGTGCCATCCCATATTTTAATTCTTTTCTGGGAATAGAAGCGAAATTGGAAATCCCTTGTAAATTTTCTTCCCTCTTCTTTTTTTTTAATATTTCGAGTATTACCACGTTCTTCGCCATCCACGAATTAATATAATCCCGTTTGATGTATCGGTTATTAATAATAATCCTGTCGACGAAACCGTATCGTTTTATATTATGACGAATTTATCAAGATTTATTGCATTGATAATCGAGTTTCTTCACCAAATTATTCGAGAAATTCGTGACAGTTATGTGTAAGAATTACGACATAGAAAAATGGATGGGCATATAACCGTCTGCTGTTGCCTTCTTGGACTACTTCCAGTTAATAATATAACTAGTTGATTAAGGTTAAAAAAATAATAGCAGCTCAGTTAAAAATCGTATTAAATAGCGGTCACGTATGATAAATGACTTATTTATTTGTTACAGTTCTTTTCCTGTCAAACATGCAAGCGTTAAAACTTCTTACATTCCAAAACAACACGTTTTTTTTTACTTAGAAGAAATCTAAAACCGATCGAACAGAATTAGGAATGATCTTAAATCGCTCTCGTTATTAATTATTCTCTTGTACTTTTGCTTGTAAATCATTAAACACTTGGCTTAAAGCTTACCGTATGTAATCTGTGGACTTAACAACGCGTGTGCTTTTGTTGGATCATCCGAAGCAGTGAGGCCTTTTCGATAGATGGCGACACTGCTTTGAATGAGTAAATCAGTACAAAAAGACAATCCCTATTTAGTAACTCCTAGGAGACAGTTTAGTCCGTGGCATGGATACGAAATGGATGCAAATCAAAAACGCATTGCGCGGATCAAAACAAGACCGCCGTTACGGGTAAGTATCGTAATTTTCGGTATAAATGTGGCAAAAAAATCGCGAAAATGTTAAAACTTAAGCCGTTATTATTACTGCAAAACCTTAAAATTCGTCTAGCATCTAGTATAACGTCCCCGCTTGTTTCGTCTAATGTAAAAGCGCAGACGGAACTGAAATCGAATTTTGTTTTCGAATGCGATGAATGAATCTTTGTAAACATATCGATAAACCTAAGCGAAACGATCCTCGTATATTGAAATTACGTCAGGAATATATTTAAAATAAATAACGTCCGAAGTAAAAACATTGTAATGTCTTGTTTATAATCATTGACATCCATTAAAGTTTCTTTCTTTCTCGTGAATTAACATTTCCCCCCTCCCCTCTATGATCCAAATCGATGAAGTCACTAATCTATAAATTGAATTGCCGATAACAGCGAGTGATATCAATTTGGTTGGATTTAATTACGCGATTTTAGTCGTCTTTTATATATATATATTATACCCTGGAAGATTGTACCCGATTAGATGTAATGTTTTTAAATTTAGTATCAGAATTAGTCCATAAAAATATTTTTGGAAATTTCCTCATGGCTTAGAATATAAAAAATTTAAAAAAGAAGTTGAATTGAGGTACCATTGTTTGTTGTTCGTTTCCGAAAGTAATCCCATGGCGAATCCTCTGTTAGAAAGCTTTTACAGGGTCAGTTGTCTTTTACTCTTCTTCCTTTCTTTATGTTTGATACAGCAATGTTAACTGTAGACTGTTACAAGTTAATGTACTCGTATACTGTACAAAATGTATCGGGAACATTTTCTTAGAACAGGGTTTGGCTCGTAGCCAAATTTAACTGTTGACTATTTAAAAAAAAAAAAAAAAAAACATTTACTCCTACTCTCAGCTGGGGGAGAGGAATTTCAATTTTTTGATTATCTTTATACTAACAAATTTAATATTCAGGGAAAAAGTAATTTATTTTTCTCATATACGAGTATCTATTCTATAGATATTAGTTAAGGTGATGAATATTCCAAAATGTTTTCCTCCCCGAATCATTCATTTATTTAAGTCTGGTAGGGATTTTTTTTCTCCCCCTCCCTTTTCAAACGATGGAAAAGAAAAATTATAAAGAATCTGAAGAGGAATAACAATGGATGCTTATTTTAATCCTAAAATACTGACTTTCATTTGGAAGTTCGCCGTCACAAATATAAATCATAAATTTGCTTCTTGCTACCTTTTATTTTTTATTTTTATTTTTTTGTTCTTAGTCGTTAAATATCTAACACCAAACCGAAGAGAGATAAGACTTTTGGTTAAAAGTTTTATCGGGAGAGAACGTTGATGTATCAGATTATAAATTTAGCTATAAGCTTGTTTAATAAGGGGGTGAGAAAACATCAATTTATTATCGTAACGGCGAAAGTGTGCCGCGCTTACTGGGAGTTTTAAAAAAAAAGTACACTTACATAAGCACTCGATAAGCCGAATGCACTGTTTTTTTTCTTAAGTTTAAGAATTAAATATTCGTACAAATCAAATTCTGTTTTTATATTTACGTGTAAACTTATGTTTTAAGTGGTCTCAATTCAGCCTTTGTTTACTTATGTCGATTTCATTTTATAATCTTGATTGAAAGTAATCAGCTGGAAATCAGATCTTGTAGACGTTTTTCTTATTAAATAACTATTTTAGGGGGTTTAAATTAATTAAATTAAATTTTAAAAAACGTTTTAATGTCGAAAATCGCATCTTCTGTAGTGTGAAAAACGTCATACTTTAATCAATTTATTAACAATAGGGTTCTTTTCAAGATGCACCATCTTTTCCGACGTTATTTTCGAGTTAAACTTTCTAAATAAATTAAATTTAAATACATTAAATTCAAAGTAAGCAGCTAGAAACCTATTTTATTTCCGTTGGAATCGAGAAATCTTTTAAAACGCCGAATTTATTTAAACTCTGGAACTATTTTACTTGAGAAAGACCCCGAAATGCACTCCTTCCTGGTATATGCCCGGTTATCGCTTGTATGGTACTTGAAAGCAATTGTGACGATTGTTTTTTGAGAGATTGTCGTGCGCCTCTACCCTCGATAATTGAGAAATTATTAAATAATAGCTATATCATATAATAGCATTGATTGTGTAAAAATTGTGAAGATTGAAGGCCAGTAAGAGGAGGGAAATGCCCAACCTTGGCCTAAGAAATATGAATTATATATAAATGGATGATTACCAATAGAATTAAGTAAAAATTGCTATCATATCTCTTTTTTTTTTTTTATCTATTAATATTGTATTTTCAGCATGTAATTTGTATTTTGATAGTAAGTTAAATACAGCAAGACTTGTTCGAGACAGAACCTTTTAATAAAACAGAAACCTGCCTGAATGGGAAAATTTCTTTGGAACGTGGCGATTTTCTGTGTTTATAAAACCTGCCAAACCGGAAAAATATTTGGTACCGTGCGAGTCCACTTTACACAGGCTTTACTGTATATGATGTGCAATTTACTAGTGTAAGAATATCATCAACTTTAGCAGCTCTATTTATTTAAACTGAAGGAAATTTTTTAAAGTAGAAGCAATACCAACTATTTTGCCTATTTTTTGAAAATGTCCTGCAGTATAGTCTCTTATCTTCTGTTTGCTTCCTCCTTGAGAGTTGCAATACCTCTCCCTTGACTTTTTTATATTATGTAGTGTTTACTGGTTGCTGATTTCTCAAAAAAATAAATAGAATGATATTAGATAGTGTCCTTCTGAAACACATGTAAGTCTCTCTTACTCGTCCAAGGCCTCGTGCCCCTACATCATTCTTTTAGATCAAAACAGTGACTATTCATCCCTTGTCATTCTTATACACCTATTTTGACTATTTTGGAAATTTTATTTTCAAAAATGTCAACTTTAGAAAAAGTAATATATAACCTCTGGACAATTGCATCGATCAACATGAAATAGCAATTTTGTAAGAGTGTACGGATGTTAAAGTAGCAAGAAAGAAAGTGATATAAATGTAAATTACAAATACATGTGTATAAAATACAAAATAACTTCAGAGTATATAAACAACAATTGTAAATAACCAATTTACTTTAATTTTTATAGTTTAAGCTAAATATAGTTTGATAAAAAGATTTTTTCATGCTATTTTTAAGATAATTTACAGTATAAAAATTACTGTTGATGTTAAACAGAGTAAATTATATCCATTGTTGAAGCTTCATGATCATAGTTAATCCAATACATACAGAATATTGTCCTTTTTATTCAATAAAATGAAAAAAATTACAGATTACATAAAATGATAAGTAACTACTGCCATTAAGAAAGCCAATGAATGAAAATCTTTATGAAATGTTATCAGTTTAAGGATAATACTCAGCTTACACTGTTCTATATATAATTTGATACGCGAATAAAAATCATTTGTCTTTTTATGTTATTTGTTACCAATATAAAAATGCAAATTTGAATTTAAAATTTGGACTTTTTTAAGTAAAATTTTAATATGGTAGCACCGGCTGAAATTAATCCCGGATTTACGTAAAAACCCCGCAAATACAAACGAAAATAAATCATTTTGCAATCTCTGTCTTAACACTTTCCAGAATGTTTGTTTTTTTTTAATTTTTATCTATGTAGCTTGAAGAAAGTAGTTAATTACAAGAACTGTTTGTTTATTAAAGAAAAGTTTCTCGGGGGAAGATTTTTTTTCCTTTCCATTTCTATTTTAAATCATACAAAGTTTTATATAATGAACCAGATAGATCCATATGGTTCCATGTTTGGTTATTTTAAATAAATAGGTAATAATCAGCATAGTAATGATCTACATAAAATGTTATAATGTTTTAAATTTATATAACTTAGTAAAAATATGATCTTATTTTGTTTCTAAATAGAACATCATCAAATTTAATACTAAAATTTAATTAATTATCCCAATTCTAACTTAAAAATTTGGAATAATTACATAAAACATTATTCTATGAGAATTTGTATATTTTCTATTTCCACTTACCAATATATCATACACAGAAGCATACCCATGATATAAATAGAATGTTTAAAAAAATCAGTGCACATATGTAACTTATCTTCCAAATAACTGATTTATCAGACAATCTCTACTTTATTTAATATTTCTAGTTTAAGTATCATCTTTAGAAAGGTTAATTTCAGTTAAAATCATAAATATTTAAGTAAAAACTCAAAGAATAATTTATTTAAAAATGAAAAACATGTTATAAACTTTCATTTGAGTTATTTGAAATTTGAATTTTAAAAGAAATTTCATACATTGCATCCATGTATTGTATTATTCAATTACAGTATTTACTTCATGCATTTTAAAACTGTGTTTTATAAATCTTTTAAGACAAAAATTAAACAAAATATTCAAATTTATAACTTCTTTATACCAAAATTATAGAAAACAGATTGAAAATATCTAAAACTACAAGGTAAGATAAAGATTCTTAAGTAGAAGTACTGTATCATTAAAATATCTTTTGTAAGTCATTCCATTGCAGTCTGTTTTAAAAAATGTTTGTTCTATGCAAATATGTGTTTCAAATTCTATTCTCCTGAAGTCAATATATTGAATATGTAAAAACTGCTTGACAAGTAAATTTAAACATCATTTATATATAAAATTTTCTTTTCTTTAATAGTTAATATATAATTTACAGTAAATGTTTTAATGATAAATCAATCTTAACTTCCTGAAAACAAAACTAATTTTTTTCTGTATTAATTAGATATTATCCTAAATACTTTACAAATCTAAGCAATAACAAGTATCACATGTTTTGTGAAGGTGTGGACCGGTCAGTTGAGGTACGGATAAAATTTATGACTGCCATGCTTGTATATTGTACAGCCGTCCATACTTGACATCATTTCTTATGTCAAGCACAGCAGTCCACACAATATATTATCCTGATGATGCCTATGTTTAGTATCAGAAACGATGTCAAATACATGGTTATCTTAATGCAAAGAGTATCGTACATATCTTTAGCATTCTGTCTGACAACATCCTTTAAAGATCATATTCAATTTTTTAAGTAGTCAAAGGATATAAAGAATAACATTAGTTCAACTATACAAATAAATATTGATGCTGTTCTTTAAAAATTCTCTTCTTATTTAATTTTTCATCATTTACATAATTAGATTTTTAGCTATTCCAGNATAATACATCAAATTAAAGTTATATAAAGTAGTTACGACAAATTGTCGTAGAACATGTAACGAGCAGTTATGTTCTCTTACAGAATTTTATAAATTCATCGTTATTCATTTGAATGAATTGAATCGTAATTCTTTACAAAGTCAGCAAATTAGTAAAATTGTCGACTTATTATGGTATTGCATAATAATTTCTCCAACTGGAAATAACATCCCACAAGATTTAAGAAAGTTGTAGTACTGTACAATAGAAAAAGAATATACAGTATTTAAATTTAGTAACATTGAGAATGCAACTGTTTTCAATAAATATTTATTTTGAGTCTTATCTATAATATAACATTAACCTGCAGGAGGTTTAAATGTATATTAAAAGAATTGATTTTCATTCAACTGCTTTATAATGTCAGGTTTAAATCATGCAATAGAAATGCATTTTGAAATTAATAATTTTTCTTCAGTAATCTACTTACAGATTTGATAAGTTATTGTAATGTCCATGTTATATTTTTAAATTTTATTATCTGTTTTGTATTTATGAAACAATAAAATACGATAACCTCGGCTATAAAAGACTATTAATAACAATTCTAAATTTGCTCTATGTTTAAACTACCAAATTGATCTAACTAATTAATTTATTCAAACAAACAAAATGAAATTCATTATTTTTATTAGCAATATTCTTAAAATTTTACAACTAACTCTTTTTCTTTCATTTTTAAAATAAACAGCCAGATTACTAAAGTCCATGATGATAGATATCCAAGTCAAAGTTATTAAAACAAAAGTATCTTTGTTTAGTAATCTTAAATTCTGATTGATTAGCTGCTTACTTAAATAATTGGGATTTTTTTTATTTTTATTACACATTTTTTTTTTCTCTTTGTCAGATATTTAGCAATGATGGTTATTTAATGAACTCATTCCATTTGGATTTGTCTTTTGCAAGTGAATAATTAAATCCATTCTAAATCACTGTTTCTGTTTTTCTCTGACGTCCTCTTTCTTCCTGTCCTTCGGCTTCTGTTTACTCCTAAACCGATGCTTATACTTTCATAAGGATTACTTTGTGTAGTATTTGTTTATTGCTAATTTGAATTATTTGTTTAAAATGGTACAATAAATATGTTTAATTTTAACTTTCATTGCTAGCATCTTTATCATTTTTTATGTATAAACTTACTAAATTGCTTATTTTTGATTATTTATTATTTTTCTACAAATATTACAAACAAAAATTAAAATCCAAAATAAAATAAAATGAATTATCAAATATTAATATGAATATTTTATAACAAATAACAGATACACTAAATGAAAAAATTAAAATATTGATTCTAAATTTTAAGCTTATCAAAAATTAAAATTATAAACAACTGATATTGATATGTACAAAATATTAAAATTTTAAATAAAAAATAAGACCAAACTCAATGCTTATTTATGGAAGTAATAATATATGCTTTATTTTCTAGATTAATTGAACTAAAGGATATTATGTATAGACAATACAATTGCAATAGACAATACATAGACAATAGACAAACTAATCATGTCTTCAAACAGATTTGTAAGATTTTCTAACGTTTATATTTTACTATCATCAATTAATTTATAAAATATGCTTTTAATTAATATATAACATTTTAATAGGCATATATTTGACTTTTATTATCAATTTTTATTTTAAATCTTCATATGCTAACATGATCTATATTCAGATTTGATGGAAGCAAAGCTTAAATGCACTTCTGTTTGATAATTTCAATTAATAAAATTAAGTTTAAACTAAATCACTGATGTTAAATTCTTCAAATATATTAAGACAAGTATTCTAAAATTATAATTTGGATTGTACAGTACCTGTATATTGTATGTCGTTCTGATGTTAAATATTTAGTTTATTATACAGCATATTTTTTAAACTTAAAACATATTTCAGTACTTCATTACAGTGCAATAAGTAAAATTTTAATAATTTGTGTTAAAATTAGGATTGTCTTCATTGTTTTAATAGATTTATTACAAGAACTAATTCATCTATGAATGGATATCCTGCAAATCTATTACAATAATTTACAGAATTTCTGTAAATTTATAAAAGAAAATAATTAATTATGACATTAAGAATTGTCTAAATGAGTTTTCTGAAGACAGAAACCAATTTACATTTTTAGATTGAGATATATATTAGGTTAGATATTAATTGCTTTTGTTAGTTAATTAAAATTGTTAAAAACTTTAAAGTTTTTAGAACTATCTTTTAAAGTGAAAAAATTTATTCGATTAGTGCATTGTGAGATTAAATCAGAAAGTAACTGGAATGTTTTTGGAAGAATTATGAGATGTCTCTGATGATAGGTAAAAAGGCAGGTCTTTGTTCAATTATCATAAGATTTATCAAGATGAATCATCTCAATGGAACTTTAACAATAATAAAAGTTGCAAGGCTATTATTAAACTATTTCTTTGTAGAATTGAAAGGATAATAAAGAAAACTATTCGTACTGAAAGAATTTAAAATAAACAAATGAGTAAAAGTAATTATTAGCAAATTTACATCATTAAATGCAATGTCAAATATATGGGATCAAGAGTTAAATAAGTGATAATAAATAGATGATATCAAAGTGAAGGAATGATACTCCCTGATTGCATGGAAATGAATAGTCTCTTACACAAATATTTACACATGAAAATACATATATTATTATTTAAAAATAAAAATTGCCAGTATATTAGAGCTGTATTTACTTAGTAGTAATGTAATGGTTGCTTCGCTTTTCAGTTAATAATAATTAATTCTTAAATAACAATTATTTAGAAATGTGATAACCAAGTGGATGAGTCATTTTTGCCATCATTATAAAAAAAAGCTATCTTGTTTATCTGCTTGTTAACAACTGTTAATATCAGTAAAATTCAACTTAAAATTTTAACCATTAAAATAAAAAAGGAATATTAAAATACTTTCATGAAGATATTTATTTGAGATTTTTATTCACTTTAATTTCCTATCTGTAATCAGTATGTTTGAAGTAATTGAATTATAGTAATTTATCTATTTTATTTTGCTATTACGTTGAAATTGTATCGAAGTAAAATATAATAATACATCAAATTAAAGTTATATAAAGTAGTTACGACAAATTGTCGTAGAACATGTAACGAGCAGTTATGTTCTCTTACAGAATTTTATAAATTCATCGTTATTCATTTGAATGAATTGAATCGTAATTCTTTACAAAGTCAGCAAATTAGTAAAATTGTCGACTTATTATGGTATTGCATAATAATTTCTCCAACTGGAAATAACATCCCACAAGATTTAAGAAAGTTGTAGTACTGTACAATAGAAAAAGAATATACAGTATTTAAATTTAGTAACATTGAGAATGCAACTGTTTTCAATAAATATTTATTTTGAGTCTTATCTATAATATAACATTAACCTGCAGGAGGTTTAAATGTATATTAAAAGAATTGATTTTCATTCAACTGCTTTATAATGTCAGGTTTAAATCATGCAATAGAAATGCATTTTGAAATTAATAATTTTTCTTCAGTAATCTACTTACAGATTTGATAAGTTATTGTAATGTCCAAGTTATATTTTTAAATTTTATTATCTGTTTTGTATTTATGAAACAATAAAATAGGATAACCTCGGCTATAAAAGACTATTAATAACAATTCTAAATTTGCTCTATGTTTAAACTACCAAATTGATCTAACTAATTAATTTATTCAAACAAACAAAATGAAATTCATTATTTTTATTAGCAATATTCTTAAAATTTTACAACTAACTCTTTTTCTTTCATTTTTAAAATAAACAGCCAGATTACTAAAGTCCATGATGATAGATATCCAAGTCAAAGTTATTAAAACAAAAGTATCTTTGTTTAGTAATCTTAAATTCTGATTGATTAGCTGCTTACTTAAATAATTGGGATTTTTTTTATTTTTATTACACATTTTTTTTTTCTCTTTGTCAGATATTTAGCAATGATGGTTATTTAATGAACTCATTCCATTTGGATTTGTCTTTTGCAAGTGAATAATTAAATCCATTCTAAATCACTGTTTCTGTTTTTCTCTGACGTCCTCTTTCTTCCTGTCCTTCGGCTTCTGTTTACTCCTAAACCGATGCTTATACTTTCATAAGGATTACTTTGTGTAGTATTTGTTTATTGCTAATTTGAATTATTTGTTTAAAATGGTACAATAAATATGTTTAATTTTAACTTTCATTGCTAGCATCTTTATCATTTTTTATGTATAAACTTACTAAATTGCTTATTTTTGATTATTTATTATTTTTCTACAAATATTACAAACAAAAATTAAAATCCAAAATAAAATAAAATGAATTATCAAATATTAATATGAATATTTTATAACAAATAACAGATACACTAAATGAAAAAATTAAAATATTGATTCTAAATTTTAAGCTTATCAAAAATTAAAATTATAAACAACTGATATTGATATGTACAAAATATTAAAATTTTAAATAAAAAATAAGACCAAACTCAATGCTTATTTATGGAAGTAATAATATATGCTTTATTTTCTAGATTAATTGAACTAAAGGATATTATGTATAGACAATACAATTGCAATAGACAATACATAGACAATAGACAAACTAATCATGTCTTCAAACAGATTTGTAAGATTTTCTAACATTTATATTTTACTATCATCAATTAATTTATAAAATATGCTTTTAATTAATATATAACATTTTAATAGGCATATATTTGACTTTTATTATCAATTTTTATTTTAAATCTTCATATGCTAACATGATCTATATTCAGATTTGATGGAAGCAAAGCTTAAATGCACTTCTGTTTGATAATTTCAATTAATAAAATTAAGTTTAAACTAAATCACTGATGTTAAATTCTTCAAATATATTAAGACAAGTATTCTAAAATTATAATTTGGATTGTACAGTACCTGTACATTGTATGTCGTTCTGATGTTAAATATTTAGTTTATTATACAGCATATTTTTTAAACTTAAAACATATTTCAGTACTTCATTACAGTGCAATAAGTAAAATTTTAATAATTTGTGTTAAAATTAGGATTGTCTTCATTGTTTTAATAGATTTATTACAAGAACTAATTCATCTATGAACAGATATCCTGCAAATCTATTACAATAATTTACAAAATTTCTGTAAATTTATAAAAGAAAATAATTAATTATGACATTAAGAATTGTCTAAATGAGTTTTCTGAAGACAGAAACCAATTTACATTTTTAGATTGAGATATATATTAGGTTAGATATTAATTGCTTTTGTTAGTTAATTAAAATTGTTAAAAACTTTAAAGTTTTTAGAACTATCTTTTAAAGTGAAAAAATTTATTCGATTAGTGCATTGTGAGATTAAATCAGAAAGTAACTGGAATGTTTTTGGAAGAATTATGAGATGTCTCTGATGATAGGTAAAAAGGCAGGTCTTTGTTCAATTATCATAAGATTTATCAAGATGAATCATCTCAATGGAACTTTAACAATAATAAAAGTTGCAAGGCTATTATTAAACTATTTCTTTGTAGAATTGAAAGGATAATAAAGAAAACTATTCGTACTGAAAGAATTTAAAATAAACAAATGAGTAAAAGTAATTATTAGCAAATTTACATCATTAAATGCAATGTCAAATATATGGGATCAAGAGTTAAATAAGTGATAATAAATAGATGATATCAAAGTGAAGGAATGATACTCCCCGATTGCATGGAAATGAATAGTCTCTTACACAAATATTTACACATGAAAATACATATATTATTATTTAAAAATAAAAATTGCCAGTATATTAGAGCTGTATTTACTTAGTAGTAATGTAATGGTTGCTTCGCTTTTCAGTTAATAATAATTAATTCTTAAATAACAATTATTTAGAAATGTGATAACCAAGTGGATGAGTCATTTTTGCCATCATTATGAAAAAAAGCTATCTTGTTTATCTGCTTGTTAACAACTGTTAATATCAGTAAAATTCAACTTAAAATTTTAACCATTAAAATAAAAAAGGAATATTAAAATACTTTCAAATTTTTGAATTTAACAGAGTTCATTTTATAAATACGAATATTTTTATTCAGATTTATGAATTATATTCTTATTTGGTATTAAATAATTGTAATAATAGTTAATGTTTATGTTGCATAAAAATAATCGGATCGTAATTATCACACATTTTTTTGGTTATTCATTAATTTTGTACAATTGAATGAACATGATTAGTGATGCTTTCAATATGTGCTGGAAGATATCAAGCAGGATGTCATTTGTAAAAAAATTTGTGAAAACTTTCACACTTATTAATTGTAGCAAATTTGCATCATTATAGTTACCATATGTATAAATATATTTAATAAACTTTCTAGTTTTATTTATTAAATGAAACAAAGTTTCTTCGAATATATTATATGATTATTTAAATTATTATTTTGTCAGCCAATTTTCAATGTTTTAGAAAGTAAACTACACGTGTAACTTTAGAAAGTAGCATTGATAAATAATGAATATAGCAAACTCCGTGTAATAAAGAAGATAACAAAGTTTGAAAAAATTAATTCTAAATACGAAAAAGTAATGTATACCTGCTTTTAAAACCGGAGATTATTTTAATGAACAAACATTTTTGGCTTGTTTAAATCTTTTTCGGGTAAAAATGACTGGAATACAAATTAAATAAATGGAATGCATTAACAATTATACTAATGTTAATGTGTTCCATTTATTTAATTTGTATTCTATTCAGTTTGTATTTAGGAAAGTTTAAATAAGCTGAAGACATTTTGTTTATTAAAGTAATTTTGGGGATTTTAAAAATAAAATATGGTAATACGATTTATATCCGGTTAATAACGGAACTTTGGTGTTTTTTGGACATTTCCAGATTTTTTTAAGTACAATCTAAACTTAAAAATTTATTATAGTACAAATAATAGATGTTTTTCCATTTGAATTGTCATTTAATTAATTAAAAATGTTACTTATTGAAAAAGTAATTGTTTTTGGCATACATTAAAGATAAAATGAAATGTATTATAAGAACTATTTATACATTTCTTATAGATTTAATTATCATTAAATTCACTACTATAAGAGGATTTCTATTTAAGGAAATATGTATCATTAAGTTTGTAAAAATGCCTATGTAATATTTTCTAAAATACATTTTATAGAATAATTTACAAATGCAACATTGAGTAATGTAAATGTAAATAATGTTAAAATTAGATATTTGTGCACATATTAATACATATTACTAATTTTTTAAGTTGAATAATTAATCTATTCGCTTGTTTTTTGTTCGTTTAATGTTAAATCTCCAAAAAAAAAAAACAGCTTAACCAGTGAGATTAACCATGATATAAAAGATAAATTAAAGATAATTGCTTTGATTGTTTAATTTAAATAATTGCAGAATTTAAACCAAATCAGTTGAAAGTTTAAGACAGTGCTTATTAGATTAAAATTTGTCCAGTAGATCATTGTAGTCCAGTTGTTAATTAATAAAAAATTTGATTGTAAGTTTCTCATAAAAGTCAACTGAATTTTTATTATAATTATTCTTTATATAAATTTAAGTCAATTTGCATAACTAAAAAAAAAAATAATTTTCTGTTCTTTATAGTTATGCTAATTTGTGTCAATTTTTTTATTTTATAAAATGTTTTACTCTGAAGATGAACAGTGATGCTTGAAAGCACTGAGAACATATTCCAGTTTAAATGTGAATTTGATTTAATTAAAATGCTTGATTTAACAGATTTCATTGTTTGTCGGAGTATGAAATTTAGATTAAGTCGAACACAATGAAATATGCATAAAATTTGAAATATTTTATCAAATGTATTGGAAAATTGTGTAAGTGTAATACTTTACTTATATTATAGATTTTAATGATGCATGATATACAGAGATCTCTTAACTGTTATGCATCATGTATTATTCCATTAAATTCCATATTAAACTATTATTCATAATTTTTGAATTATTTATGCAACATTGCAATCACGTAAGTTATGTAAAATTAGGCAATTTAATTAACGTCGGGAGTGCCACAGATAGGTCCACATGAACCATTTATTAATTATTACAGCAAATTTTTAGAGTAGCAGTGAATCCCTAATTTCAAAGCCTGGTTCATTTTTATATTAATAATTTTCATTCTGCCATAAAAAATGAAAAAACTCTCATCTTGTAATTTAGTGTTGCATAAAACAAACCTCATTGAGTCCCTTCTACAAAACATTACATTATATCTGCTAAATTGTAAGTTCTGCAATTAATTTAATTAGAGTGCCTGATGATGATTAAATCCTGAACAATATGTTAGAACATGATTAAGAAAATGAGATTCAGTAGATAGCACCAAAATTAAGCAAGATAAAATTTTAACATTCTTCTACATTGACTGATGCACTATGATAAAAACTATAATAATGTGTTTTAATGCATTATTTTCTTAAAATTTAATTTTGTCATTATGTATGTATAAGTGGAAGATAGAGAATACCTAATTCAAGTTGGCATACCATTGATTAATATGAATTTAATATTACGTGTCACTTTAAAATTAGAATTAATGGAATATTTTACAACATATAAGATGGATGCTAGTCTCATAAAGAAACATTTATTTAAAAAGTTTTAATATATTTTTACCAAAATGAAACTTATATTTGTTTATATACCTAATTATTATTCATAAAATTTGAATAGTTTTTTTCAAAGAATATTGGAGAGTTGCTTTTGAGTAATTTCTTGAGAAATAAAGCATGTGTGTGTAAAATACTATAATGTTTAATTGTACAAAAGACATTTTTTTATTACTGTGATTATTGGGAGATCTGCTAAATGTACAAATATACAGCAAGTGTATTTCTATTAAGAAAATGAGAATGCATTTCAAATAACTAAAACCTCTCAACAACTCTTTTTTTTTTTTTATGACACATTGTTTTTTGACAGCTGTATAATACCAGTTATAGTTTATACCACATATACTTACTTTCTTAAAACTTTTAAGCTTTCAAAATGCAAATTTGATTAAGTCATTAAGTATAATATGGCCATAAATTACAGCCAGTATATACAATTATCAAAAAATAAATCTCTGCTTAATAAAAAAAAATCTAATGAGAAGTTTTATTACCTAAAATGCATTCTCTTTACTCAGTAAAAATCTTGATATACTGTATATTAATTTGGATTTTGATGTGACTGGGTGATTATGTTAAAAATATGTAGTTTTTTTCCCTATCATTAAAATTTTTGTCTCCCAAAATATTCTAATCTCATTCTTACTTTAATGAGATATGTTGTAACAAGTGTAAGTTTAAATAATTTAATTTTAATTAAATAAAATTTCATATAATTCTAAGATAAAAAAAAAACTTGAAATTTAATTTTCAAAATTTATTTTCAGTCACGAGACAAAAATGTCATCGTGGTTACCTCCAATCGAATCGTGGGATTCTGGAGGATCGAGTCTTCCATACGGTTGGGAAGCAGCTATTGATAAAGAAGGAAAAACTTATTTTATCAAGTGAGTAATCATTCTTAATTGATATGAATGTAATGTATATAGTGTTGCCACCAGGCCAGTTTTCAGCCGGACAAGCCGGTTTTTAAATTCATGGTCTGGATTAATTATTAATTTGTCCAGTTTTTGTAGAAATTGTGATAAAACAAATTAAATTTATAAAAATATTTGCGAGTATTTTATTTTAACGGTTAAAGACTAACTTCACACCACACCCAGAGTTATCTCCATCTTATCCCTAGGTTGAGTGATAGAAAATGTACTTTTAAAATTCTAACTTGCAAATATTTCTGGCAAATATTAGGTTCGTTCAAACATAAGTAAGTCCCTAACTGATTTAAAACTGTATTGTTCAGTTCTTGGCTGTAAAATGACATTACACATGCCTCCAGAGCCATAACTAGGCAGGTGCAACAGGTGCACCGGCACAGGGCTCATTTGGAAGGGGGGGCCCAAACTGCTGTTCACAAGAAATTATATTTTTAAATTTAAAATTTTTCCGCCTTTTTACAGCACGGTTTGGCGATTACATTTCATCTTACTTAGACCCTAGATGTCTGCTAAACTATGTTCCTTGATTCTAAGTCCCAAACTCCTGGGACTTAGAATCAAGAAACATAGTTATAATATCAGAAAGGAGTCTAATGCAACAATTTTGTCCCAAATGGCCAAACACCAGGATCTGTAGTCAAATGGAATGAGGCAGCCATTATAGAACCTTTATCTTCCCCGTCTTTGGCGTTGACAGCTGAAAAGTTGCAGATTTATAGGAGCAAAATACAGTAAGGCTGTTTAAATGCAAGGGATGCAGAAAGTCTTTCTTCTGCATGGAAGTTTATAGTTAAGAAATTTAATAAGAGCTTTAACCAGTCAAAATAATAATTTTATTGGATGTGTTAATAATTGTATTTCTTAATACTTCTATGTACATTTTTACATTTTTAATTTTTTATTTTATCTTATTCTGTTGCTTATTTAATTTTGAATTTTGTATTCCATTAATGGAATCCTTTAATCAAATTTGGTTCTCAACCTGAAGATGGCTGTGAATCAGGCTGAAAATGTTTGTTTGAAATAAATTATATTTCTCGGCAAGGATAAGGTGTTAGTTATATGTTTAATTATATTAATGTACAATGGTTTAGTAGGAGTAAGGTCCTAACTCTGAGATAAATTGTTTTTAATTATCTATTAAAATAATTAATTTTTATGTATAATTTTTAATAAAAGATTATAGATTTACTGTCAATAATAAAAATTAAATGTGAACTTTTAGTTTCTAAGATTGATATACAATAAAATCTCACTTATAAGGCCACTTCTGAGATACATGATTTCTGGTCACATAAGTGATATGGTCACCTAGATGAAATTAGGACAAAATTGATATACAGAACTGTAATTACAATACCATACTGAACCCTTCTAAAAGTTTAATACAATTTATAAAAATAAACAAATAATAATAATAAATCACCTAATACTATACAGTACATCTTTTGCAATATACAGTAATTTGCACTTTTGTACTAGGTATGTATATAGTGAATGCAAGCTGTTTGCAATACGGTCCATTCAAGGAATGTATAATATAGTAGTAAGCAAAATTGTTTAGTGCCTATAAACAGAATCAGTATGTTTATGAAATGGTACTAAAGGTTTTATTTAAATATTGTATTGTAACAGGTGAATTTAGAAAACAAATTTAATAAATGGACACTTCTGCATATTAATGACTTAAATGTCAAATAAGTATTAATAATTAAATTGGCTTTTACATCAGGCTCATTGATATTTTTCTTTGTTGAAAATTGAGTGATGTAGACTGATCATCTCTGATTTACATAGTTATATTTCTACAAAATGCAATAAAATTTTATATAAAATTATTGAACAAATATATAATTCTTTTTTCTTACTAAATTCTGTAAATAAATTTAATTTATTTTATTTGAACATATGTTGAAGGGATCTTAGCAAACTCTTCTGAAAATATAGCAACAAAGCTCAATTTCATTTAAAGCATTTAAACAATACATTGAGTTTAGGAATGCAGAGTTTTCCTGCTCTATTGGCCACATAATGGAGATAAATGTCACTTTATTACACTCCAGAGTATCATGTCCAGTTAAATGAGATTAAGGTGACCACCAATATGAAGTTTGATTTATATTAAAATTTATACAGTTTTATCAGGGAATTTCATTGGTGGGGTCACAAATAAATATTTTACTAGGTATATAAAATATATTAGAATGAATTTTTGCAATATTTTATAAAGAATTAAAAGAGTACCCTCTTTTAATTCTAATGCTAATGAAAAACACATTCTATTTGCATTGACTACATTAACAGAAAAATTTAAAATGTCTCCTTTTGATTAATCAAATTTCTTTCTTACAGAAAAAAAAATGACAGTCAGTCAGTCAGTGAGGCCAGTTTAGCTTTGTAATCACATTTCTCATCTAATATATAAATTGTTTATATCATCAACATTATCATTTTATTGAGTATATTGAATGTAAGGCTTTTCAAGTTTATGCTATACATTTCTGTTTTCAATCTGTTTTTCACTTCAGTAGTGTCCTTCCAGTAATATAATTCCATCTTCCTATTTTTTCTTTTCTTATCCATAGCATAACTTGTAGATATTTTCTGTACACAGACCTTTTAATTGCATTTAATTGAAAACTTCATTCTAGCATGGTTTCTACATATTTGAATAGTTAGTATAATGAGGGACCTGATTGTTGCATAGTATCTAAATTATATGTGAAAAATTAGAGCAGCAATCTGGATGTGTAATTTGTGACACTAACATACCAATATGAGGTTTTCAGAAACTCTGTGGTTCAAATCTTGCATCGGCTTAATCTTTTCTCTGGGTATCTTTTAAAGTTAATTTATTAATTAATGTCTAATTATTAAGTTTGACATAGGAAAGTAGAGAAAGGCGTGTCTAACTAGAGTTGACAGAAACCAAAATATAGTAGTTTCTGTGATTTTCCATTAACAATAAAATATAAGTTATAATCTGGATTGTTCACTCTTCCTTCTGGTTGTGTTGAATTTAGTCAGAGTTTTATTTCTAAATATTTGTTATATATATTTAATGAGCTAACAACTAATGATTCATGTCTTATTGATATCTAAAGTTATAATATTTGGCCTCTTACATTTTTTTTCTATTTTTATTTATGAAATATAATATGTGAACTTGAATATAATGTCAAGTATTATCAAATAATTTATTCATTGTATAAAATGCTTAGATTCTACACATTATTTGCTGCAGTGTCTTAGGCAAGTGAATATTTTTACATACAGGAGATCCTCATTAGTTCAAAATTCAAGAGGTAAAATAATCGCAACTTCAAATCATCCAATATTTACATATTTCTGTACAGTATGCAGAATGTTGTGTAACTGATGTAATTTAGTAAACAAATGGAATATGGCTAAGTATAAAGAATACTATTTTCTTTAATTAATAATAATAATGATGAAATTATGGATTAACTTTGTACTCAACACTTTTGAGTACAAAGTTAATCCATAATTTTGATCTTAGGTTGTAAATATTCCAAAAGCTTTTTCAAAAATTAGGACAAAGTCTATAACTTAAATTATCAAAAATTGAATAATAAAATTTATGAAAGCATAGTTCCGTTGACATCTTTTATCACTATCATTTAAAATCATAAAATTTATCTATAATTGCTAGATCAAACTAGTTTATCTGACAAAGTTAGCATTTTCTTTACTACATTTTGATGTTGGATTAAAGTATTTATGTCCTGTTAATGAACTTTATCTGATATTTGGAATGTTTCCTTATAACAATATCAAAATTTCACATTCTGTGTGGGAAAGAATATTACTTTCTTTTGAATAATTCTATCTGTTTGATCCAAACACATGAATTACTCAGCTTTTGTCTTTCAGTATTTGTTTTGAGTCTCGTGAAATACAAGTTTGAGATTCAGTCATATCATCGACCTAATTTTAAACCAGTAGATCAGACTATTTCTTTTGACTTGTGTGTAAGCATCCTATTCTGAGTTAGTGACTTATATCGACTATGCAGTTCTCGGATTACCACCCGTGGCATCATATTTTATTATTAAGTAGGAAAAAAGAAATAATGTCTAGCATTTATCAAATAATCTAGATAAATCATAACTACTGGAATTGATTAGAAGATTTAATCTTTCATATATATTAAACAATACATTTTTAAATTACAAATAATACAAATTAACATAACAAAGATGTTTTAAACCTATTTTTTGCTGTACTTTTGTCAACTTATTAATAATAATTATGATGATGACATAATAAAAAGTCCTTTTAAATAAATATAACAAAACATTTTAATTTATTTTGAAAGTGAAAATTAATAACGAGGTATGAAAGAAATAATAACAACCAGAGCTTTATCTAGTTCTTTTATTATATCTTCATCTGATCATTACAATTTGTATGGCTGTTAGTAAACATCTGACACACAATTTTATGTTCACTGTCAATGTATGGAGCTATCATAGATAAATATTTGCCAATGATTGTGAATTTTCTTCCAGTAACTTCTTTGTTTAAATGTTTTTGTGTAGTTTTTACCAGTATAACTACGTAGTAAACCATATGATATTGCTACCTGTATAATTCTAATATCCTCTTCTATCCCTTTAACTACTAACTCAACATCATCATCCAATATTGTAGAGCCCATTGGAACACCAATCTCCTGTTTATAAGGTTTACTATTCCATTTAAAATTCAAATTGGTTAAAATAATATCTAAATAATCCAATATTTGTTAAATGCTGCTTCTGTGCTTAAGTTTTCTTTTTTTTTAGATTAACTTTCTGATTAAAGCTATTGCTACTTCAATTTTTAACAGATAGAGAGACTAATGTAGTCAAAAACTGTTAAAACATTCTTATGTAATGTAATTTTAGAAGTAATTAAAACACTCAAGTATTATTAACTGTGTAGGAAGCTTTAAATTCTGTCTTTGTTAAGTGTTTGTTTCTCACTACTACTATAGAACTCGTTTTAAACAAAGGTTTTCTCTAGGGTCTCTATTTTTATAACATCTTAATTTATTTCTTTTAATAATTTAATCTGCATTAAGTAAGGAATTTCAATTCTTTTAAGATTGAAAATATGAATATGTTAATATATATGTTAGCATGAAATTAAAAATTCAAATTCAGAATATCTGTGCTTCAATACTGGATCTATCAACCAATTCCATTCAGAGCATAGCTAAAGGGGATTACGAGGTAGCTGGGCCTCCTCAGCTTAGTTGGCAGTGCCCATATGCAGTATATATAATATATGCTTTTGCTTTTGCTTTAATCGTGTAAACTTAGGCTATTGTTATGTATTTTACACTTGAAATGTAGCTAATAGGCTTAGTATTGAGTGGAGAACAGAAAAATATCATATGTATTTTTTACAAGCAACCAATTAAGAAAAATATCAGTCAAAATGTTCTCAGCTTTCCCTGTAGCCCTCAATGGTTTATTCCTAACTACAGAACTGATTCCATTTTTAATTATTCATATTCAGAACTCAGTTTCAGGATTCAATATAAACAAAATTTTTACAGTAACAGAAGAATTAATTTCTTACAATATTTTTTGTTATTGTTTTTTTTAATTAAATTTAACTCTACTGTATCTTTAAAAGAGAATATGTTCTTAATCATTATTATTATTATTATTTTGTATCTTTAATTTTTGCTTTTTCTTCCTTTTAGAAAAAAAAAGGAAGAAAAAGCAAAAATTAAAGATAATGAATTCTAGTAATTAAAAAAACTAAGTTATAAATGTCAGAATAGATTGTGATAGACATAAAAATGCTCCCTACCAATCAATCTTCAAAAAATATTATCATCTGTTGCTACTTTAATAATTCTTAAAAGGAATGATTAAAGCTATATTATATAATAATATTTTTGATTATTTTAATTTAAAAAAACTTTCAAATTAAGCTTTAAAATCAAAATATATATAATTACAATATTGTTATCTTGTAATGTTTTCATGTGATCTTCAGTAATAAAAATAAAACTTTTTACGTATTCATTTCATTACAGTCTATTGTATTATTATATATATTTTGATATTAATATTTACAAATAACTTTTTATCAAAATGGTTTCCTCCTATCTCTTTCTGAGTTTACTATTTTAAGTAATGTATTTAATTAGATATTGATAAAAGTTAAATTCAAATAAATATTTTATGATGCTTATTTCCAACTGCACATTTTAATTTAAAGTTTTTAATTTATAACAGCCACATCAACAGGACGACGACATATGAAGATCCCCACAAAGACACAGATGATGAACCGCCACAGCCGAGGGACGTAGAATTGATACGCGATCCACATGTAGGATTCGGTTTTGTCGCAGGTAGTGAAAAGCCAGTTATTGTTAGATTTGTGACCGAAGGTAATTATGTCTTATATTTTTCACAATTGAGCTATTTTATGCAACTGTAATATAATCTAAATATTAATTTATATATTTTATTTCTTCATATACAAACTTTCCAAAAAAGTTTAAATGCATTCAAAATCATTTTAATAACAAAAATTGCAGTCTGATTAAACTGCATTTAAATCTTATTGAGTTTGAAATTTTTAAAAATTAATTATTATTTAAAATTATAATTTAAACACAATAGAAGTTTAATTTTTTGGATTAGTATTTTCGTCTTCATTTCTTCTTTTTTTTCCTGATAAGTCATTAAATACTAGTTTACATGAGAAGAATGATTTTTTTGTTATAATTAATTCCAAAGCACCAGACTTGAAAACAGTCTTTTTATGTATGGATGCATAAATTAAATTTTAATGATTACCGAAATATTTATGGAGTCATATGGATAATTCCATTGATTTGTTTCAACAGACAATGTTAAGACAACATTTTAATTACATTTTAAATAAGAAAAATTAGACAAGATTCTTTTATCATATATATATTTTTTTCTTTTCTTTCATTTATTGTGTATTTTATTTTATTATTATAATTTAAAAATAATTTTATGAGAGAAATATATTATGGCTATTTTATTTTAACCATAAATGTTTTATGAAAAATTATGTATTAAGTGAAATTTGGAAAGTAAGTTTCAGTTTCTTCTGTAAGTGTTTTCAGTTATATGTATGATTAGTTTTTATCAAGATTTTATACGAATTAAGAAGAAGAAAATGCATCTGCCAAGTACTTCATTAAAATTAATAACCTTTACAAATCCTGTTGAACATTCTGCTGACTTCATTAACTCAAACCAGTAATTTTTTAAAAATTTTTTAATGTTGTGTACAAAGTGGCACAGTTTATTTTATACTATCTCACAATAATTTATAATAATTATAATNTTACAATCACCATAATTAATTGGACTATTATTAAATTAGATAAGAGAGAGCACCTAACATCTACTTCTAATACCAAATTACTTAATTTCTAATTATTAATAGCAGCCTGATTAATTATGACAATCATCTGGTTTAGAAGTTTAAGCATTTCTTGGTTTTATGAATTTGTGGAAACTTACATAATTTAAATGTATAAAATATAATATATTAACACGGGTGTCCAACCTTTTTGTTTCTCTGGACCGCATTGGAAGAAGTCAAGGACTTTTGTACCACAAGTATATATAATATATACTTGTGGCCCAATATACAAGTATATTTAAGGATTAACATGTCTAGATTATAATAATAAGTATTAAAACTTTATCACGAAACAGGATATTTTAAAAAATTACTTCTACAGACACTTTCAATTTTTACTTAGAAATAGATAAATTCATTTATTTGATAAAACGCAAATATTTGGTTTATTTGAGTCTCTGATTAATAAAAAGCGACGAAACACCATTTTAAAGTGCATTTTTATTCAACTAATATATTTATAAATGATATGTAGCCCCAAAAGTAGCCAAAGCGCCAAATGATATTTTTTTACGTTAAACTAAAAAAAGTAGCCACATTTGGCGCAATGTAGCCAAATCTTGCAACGCTGGAAGGAATACTAAATAAAGCTGGAGTTTTGACTCAAAGGATTATAGAGCCAAATTCGGAAAAAGAAGAGAAAGGACAAAAGATAAAGAAGTGAGAAAGGTTGGAAAATTAAGACTCAATATTTGCCTAACAGAAGAACTATTTAACCTTTCTGACAACTTTTTATCTTTTGTCCTTTCTCTCCTTTCACCAAATTTGGGTCTATAATCCTTTGAGTCACAACTCCAGCTTTATTTAGTAATCCTTCCTCATTCACACATCTCCAAGTACATGAAAATATTTAATTTTCACTCAAAATTAAAATATGAATAAAGGTTTATGGCTTTGTGAAACGTCTTTTCTGAGTTTATGCCGTTGAAATAAATAAATAATAATAAAATTAAAACATTTGTCGGTTTTGTTTACACCTTTATTGGGCCGCATTGGAACTTGCCTTGGGCTGCGGGTTGGACACCCCTGTATTAACATATTCAATTTTCATTTAGTATCAATGATAAACTAAGGAGGAAATTTCTTAGTTATCTGTGTTTAAATTTACAAAAAATACTATAAATAACAACAACTTAAAGCCCGAATTGTATATATAATAAATTGCCAAACGATCGCCTAAATATTGGGCTACTATATGGCTAATTAAATGATTATTGTTAATATTTAAATATTAACAATAATCATTTAATTAGCCATATAGTAGCCCGATATTTAGGCGATCGTTTGACAAAAAATACTGCATTTTATATATACAGGAAATCCTCATTAGTTTGAAATTTGAGGGACAAAATAATCGCGACTTTGAATTATCGAGATTTACATATTTCTGTACAATATGCCAAATATCACGTAACTGATGTAATTTATTAAGCAAACAGAATACAGAGACATACACAGAATGCTGTTTTTGTTAATTAATAATAAACAGCAGTTTTGTTAATTAATAATAAACAGCAGGTAAACAGCATATGTCCATTGATAACCTCACAGGTTGCCAGATCTGCTTTACTTTTTAGAAAACCTAATTTTGAAATGTAGCCCAAATTATCTTCAAAAGGGTCCAAATAGTAGCCTAGAGCTTACAAATATCTCAGTTTGCTATTTGTAGCCCAATCCTGAAAACAGGCCATATTTTATGAGATAAGAGGAAAAAAGACGTGTAAGGTGACCCTTAAAAATGAGTTAATCTAAAAGCAAAGCCATATTGACCAGATTAGTTATTCTTGGTCTATTGTTGTTCTGTTATAGTATGGAGGTACTTTGATCTAAACCAGTGTTTCTCAATGGGGGTGATATTGCGCCATGTGGGCTTTTTTCCATGTTGAGGGGGCGATTAGTAACAATTTATATTTTGGGGGCGAAAAACAATTTTCTGAGCGATATAGTAAAACATTATATTAAGAATAATTAGATATTTTATTTGTTATATCGTACAATAATTAAACAAATAATATTATACTAGTCACTAGTCTATTCAATGCAATGTGAATTTGGTGTTAGCCTTGTCCCTCGGCATTGAAATTTTGTAGTGAAGGGGGCGATACTACGTAACAGTTTTATTGAAGGGGGCGACGATTCGCTAGAGGTTGAGAAACACTGATCTAAACGAATGAGTTAATGTACACATATCACACAGTTTAGACACAATTTTCACTTTGAATTTTGAAGTAGCTGTATTTTGAACTAACCAAATTCCTTAACATGTAAATCCCCATATCCCTAGTTGGGACAAAAGTATGGTTACTAACTATCCGAGTTCCAATTAACAAGGATTTCCTGTGTAATTATTATAAAACTAGTAGAATGTTTTACTTACAAATAAATTTAACTGTATTACATTGCTGAAATTAAATCTTAATTCTCAGGTGGACCAAGTGAAAATAAACTCTTGCCAGGTGATCAGATTATGAAAATTAATGGAGAAGATGTTTTAAAATCGCCTCGTGAACATGTAATTGAATTAGTCAGGTAAACAACATTTTTTCTCTATTTAAATAATACATTTTTTTCATTTTTCATAATGTTAAAATATGATCATTATCTGCATTAAAGATCAATAACCCATAACATTTGTAAAGAATTTTTACAATGTTACTCTAATTTTGGCTGAAAAGAAAGAATCTTAAAAATTCTTTAAGATTCTTTCTTCTTAGCCAAAATTAGAGTACAGTCTCGGTAATTTGACAGTAATCGCTCTCAAGTATTATTGACCTACACGTTTCCAAAGTCATAAACAAGCTTTCCACTAAACATGGCTTGATGGCTTTAACATGAGTTTGAACACCGAAGCTCAGTGGCGTAGCATAATGGGGGCAGCAAAATTTCACAATAAATAATAATAATATCTTGTAAAAACTTGAACCATTTCATCACATATTTTCGTCACACCTACAATTCGGACTGAGTGAAATGAGCACGGAATAGTGTTACCATCCAGACAGTCCAGGATTTCATGCACAACCTGTCGACTTTTTTTTTTTGCTTGTACAATTCATTCATATTCATATACACCTCCAATATCCAATAGATCTAAGTCATCTAGGTTACTTACATTACCCCTACCCAAGTCTCCCAAGTTGCTAACTGTAAATCATTTAGAACCGCATGCACAGTACATTATTCTTTGCGTTGCAAAATGACATACGCATGCACCAGGAACTTCTGTTCAAACAAACCTCACCCGTCATCCAGGTCAGCGATTTTAAAAAGGTGGCAACACTAGCACGGAATTTTTCATTACTTATTCTGTGATGAAACTGAATTTTAGTCTTTTAAATTGAGATACCTAAATAATAGGGGCGACAAAATTTTCCTTTGCCCCGGGCAGCTGACACCCACGCTATGCCACTGCTGAAGCTCAATCACAATCACAATATTCAAGATTACAAGGCTTGTTATCTTAGGTCATTCAAAAAAGGTACAGTATCTTATAATACAATACTGTATAAATATAAAAATTGTTTTTTCCCAAATGATTAGACCATTGAATTCATCTTATTTCCAATAATCCAACCATTCTGGATCCATATATATGTCAGATTACTGAGATTGTACTGCTTTACCATGTTTCCATGCATGTAAGAGAATGCTCTTATAGATGAGGAATATTGTGCTGATTTTACCCAAATTACCTGAAAAGTATTAAAAGCAAGTGCTTTTTAATAATTGTTACCACAGAGATTTACTGAATAGTTACTATATATAGTAATGCAGTGCTCTTGCATGTAAGGTTTCTTCTTACAAGTAAAGCAGGATATGTTTCAAAAACACAAAAATAATGATTTTTCACATAAGAATGTTTGCATGGAAATATGGTAAAGGAAATAAATATGAAAAATTATTATTGATCAGATTAAGATGTACAGTACATCAGTATTGTGACATTTAAAATTATTTGAAAATACAACTATTATTATAATTTGTAAATGCTTTTAAGTTTTTAAATTCTTTTTTAATCGTGAAATTTTAATATGAAAATTAAATTTATTATTCGATAAATATGTAACATCATTTGAATGAAAAAACTTGATCTCTGACCAGTAACATAGTTAGTGACAAGGGCAGTGTCTCCTCAAACAGTTTTTGAAGGAGAGATTTGCTTGATAGTCCCTTGTTTTGCTAAATACAATTAATGCATTACAAAATCAATATGGAAAATTTTAAGGTTCATATAAAAATAGTTAAATGTTATATTAACATTTAATTTAAAAATAAAATAAAAATGAAAACAAAATAATGTACAATCAATCATTATCTGTGAGGTTACATTTATAGAAACATCACAGTTACAGAAATATTGATCCCCTGGGGAAAATGAAGTTAGGTTCCTGCCAATCTTCTTCAGTATATATAACTATGATGCATGGTCACAATTGTAGAGTGATCGAACATCAAGAATGCAAATTTTTATTTATTAAGCTCATTAAAATGCATTTCTGCTTAGGAGCATTTGTTCAAACATTTTCATGCTGCTTCATTGCCATTATCAAAAATACAAAAACAAAACTGCAGCTTTCTCTAGTGGGCACATTTCTGAGAAGTATCATACTGCACAATACTTCTCAGAATTTTTTTGCTTCTGCCCACGGCTGCATATATGTGGATTGTGAAATAAGTTATGCTTTTATAACTACAGATAAGTGAATTAGCAAATATAAAGTACATACGGTCAGGCCTTGTTAAATACTAACTAAGTATACTATTAGTTTAATACAAACATTATTTATTGTTAGTAAATGTGAAATAGATTCTAACATGCTTATAAAGTTGAATAGATTATTTAAAATTTTTGTTAATAATGATCATTTCTGTGTACAGATCCTGCAAACATTCTGTACTATTAACTGTGTGCCAACCATATGCAAATAATGTAAGTAATAATTTCTTATTCAAATTTTATATCATAATTTCTCTCATATTACTATTAAAAAAATTTCCAAATTATTTATACATCTATCCCGCATTTTGATATAAAATTACCGATTTAAGAAAAATGATAAATCTAAGTTGATGACTTTCTGAACACTTTAGTTTAATTGATTATATAATTATAATTATATAAATACCACATAAATTTTCATTACTTTTTAAAGTTGACTTGAACAAGATTCTTCTATTGTACATTCTCTATGATTCATATGTAAGTTTATTTCTTCTTAATAGATTATTAAACTTACTAAACCTTGATGCATTTTTGTTATCTTCATTTACAAAATTTATTTATTTATCATGAGTTTATAAATTTAAGAGAACATAATAAATTGAACAACAAAACAATAAAAATAGGAAATTTTTTATTAACATATTTAAAAAAAACTTTTTTCTTGATAATTGCAATCCAGTCTTAGTGAGTATTAATGTAAGGAGCCATTTAACTATTGGCATGTTTAAAGAAGTTAATACAATTTTATATTTAATAAATCAGACAAACTTCATCTAAAACCTTACAATATTCTTTGTAAAAATTTATATTAACCTAATCTATTTTGTCATGTATAATTTTTATATTAGAGAATAAACATTACTAAAATTATTTAAGTGATAGAACATGATATTGACTTCTTTAAAACAAATTGATTTATGTAAAGCAACTGTCAAATCAAGTATATTATAAAAATAGTGCTAATTTAAATTACTTACTTTTATCCAAATAAAGTTTTTTCAAAACTGAAAAAAAAAAAACTAAGAAACTAACTTCTCTATATTAGAATTATTAACAGAATACTTACTTATTTTTGTTACCACCACAAAAAGGTTTGTAGGCAAATAAACAAAGTTGTTGTCTTTTCAAACCGATGTTCACCAGAGGTCAAGAATCACTCAGAAGACAATTTTAATTCACAGATCTTTACAGTGGTTCTTGACCTTTGGTGAACATTGGATTGAAAAGACATAACAAATTTGTTTATTTGCCCACAAACCCCTTTTTGGTGGTAACAAAAATAAGAAATTGTATCTGGCAAATATTGCTGATATTAGCTTTATATTAGAATACAAATTAAACTTCATAACTTCTTAAGGTAATAATGAATTGAGAATAGCAATTATTATGATGGCCAGATGGCCGAGGCAGTTCAGGCATAAGCCCCAGCCTCGGGAGTTTTTCGTGATTGGTCTATCCTCGATGTGTCGGGCTCCATCTTTCGCCATCTGACCATATCTTTAATGAACATGATAAAAAGGCTCTCTTAGTTCCCATAAGACAGGGAGAGTTAAAAATAAAAGCAAAAATATTTAAAGTAGAAAAAATAAAATAAAAATTTTTTTCTGCCACATACAGCTAGAATACTTTTAAGAAGCAAATTTTAGTTAAAACATAAAATTTGCTTCTTCCATTTTATATTTATTGAGAGTAAAATCTAATAATTCAGTTTTTAATGTATTTCTTTTTAAGTCTTTTCACTTTCTAGTTTATCATTCATATATATATATATATAATAAATTTTCCTTCAATAAAAATTAATTTTAGTATTTATACTAAAAGCTTTAAACAGTAACAAAAATAAAGTATATTTGTAATCCAGATTTTGTGTGATGAAATTGTAGACTCATCATGACAACTTAAATTATCATAATGGGTCTACTGCTTTTAAATTGAAACTTTTATGACATCTAATTAGTAAAAATTTGACATTAATATATAAATAGTTAAATTAAAGATTAAATCTAGTGGATTTTGCTTTGTCTGTAGGATCCAAATCAAGTCATAGTGGAATTTGTTAAATATTTTTATTTATAGAATACTAACATTGTGTTAATTCTTGAAGTAATTTCTACAAAACGTATAACTTTTTATATAATCATTTTGAAAGACGTGCTTTTTTTGTAATGCAGCTTTATTTTTATAGTTCTGGTTTTAAAAAATGTTTTTGGCCTAATTTATAGACCATCCAGAAATCAAATTAACTAAAATAATAAAAATTTATTTATTTATGAATACAATAAAAAAGTCTGGGCCTGGATTCACAAACGTCTCGTAACATAGGACATAGTATCTCTCCAATATTGTAAAGTTTCAAGAAATCAATCATATTTTTACATTTCATACACACAAAACACTGTAGCACTTACCAATTTATACTGTTTTCTTGTAAGTTGAGTGTCTTATGACAATACTAGTGACTGCTTCCATCTTAATAAACCCAATGGAAAGACATTTCTTTTAGAATTTTTTTGCTGTGCATTGTACTTAATCTGTGATCTGAGGAAAGATAACATTTTATTTCTTTAGAATTAAAATGGATAGAAATTAGTTAGAGTAATTACAGTGATACCTCTGTTTTTATCAATAATCCATCCGAAAACAATTGGTGAAAACCAAGGCAATTATTTCCATATGAATCAATGTAAATCCAATTAATTCATTCTAGACACTCCAAAATACATACAAAAAACACATTTTTATAAAGAATAAATATAGTGTTTTATAATAATTTCTTATTGTTTTTAGTATTAAAGACTAATGTAAAGAGAATAAATAAATATTTAACATGGCATTCAAAGGGCTGCTGGTTCTGGAAACTTTCTTTGATTCTATGATGGAGCTAAAAAGAAAGGAAAACAATGGAATTGTTTGGCTTTTTTTTTTTTTTTTTAACTCTTTTAGCAAGCCCATTATGGGTTCGGCCAGGCCCATAATGGGACAGCCGAATGGTGAGGGATGGGGCCCAACATATCCAGACAGACCACTCTCCAAAAAATTCCTGGAAAAAACAAATTTTCAACGCATTCGATTCCAGGTCCCCAGAGCGGCAGACTGTTGCTCTGGGGTCCAGGGATCAAATGTGGATTTGTCAAATCATTGATTGTTTGGCCATCCGGCTGTCGTAGAGGAGTTGTTTGACTAGGCATGAGGATAATACTTGCATAATGAGAAAAACAACACCACAATGAACGGGAAAACACATGGGTTGCCCTTTGTTTTTGCAAAATTAGCAGTGAGGTCATGTGGGCATACCAACAAAATCCGAGGCAACTGACAAAATCTACTCAAAATGAAATTTGTAGTTATATTATTAGAAATGTTGAAGTACAGTAGAGCATCGATTATCCGAATATCAATCAACCGAAATGTCAATTAACCGAAAGCTTTCCAGTCGGCAAATTTAAATTTCTGCTAGTGCTGTGGCACTGCAATCTTTGGCTATGTCTTGGGCTACTCCAATATTATTTGTGTTGGTGTGCGTGTTTCAACTGACAGCACTGGTGCGACCATGAGAGGGTACTTAAGGATGTGCCAGGATTTGAATGAATTTCAACATGGGATAGGTTAATATATTTTTTTTGTACATAATCAGTTATCTGAAAAATCGATTTTCCAAACAACCCCAGTCTCCATCCCCAATTGATTTGGATAAATCGATGCTCAACTGTAGTTTAGCTTATCAATTTATTTCAAATTTTTGGTTTAAAAAAAAAAGATAACATTAACTTATCATGAATGAGATTTTTTTCAGACAACATTCTATAAACAGTTAGAATTCTTCACAGTGGAATTAAATCAAATCTTAGAACATATATAATCATTAATATAACACTTAATAATAAACCAAATGATCACCGTAATCAATCAGGCTAATTAAGTAATTTGGTACTAGAAGTAAGTGTTAGGTGCCATCTCTTATTAAATTTAATAATTATAATTACAAATTAATTTAGAATATTCTGGAAGAAAAGAATTGGCCCAGAGTGGGACTCAAACCTACAACTCCTGCTTACTATGCAGATGATTTGCCAGTTATGCTACCCAGATCTTTGAGTGATTCTTCACTTCCATATATACTTAATCATAGATATAATCATCCATGGTTACTCACAACGCTGACTGGGGATGACTCCTATGCCCACAGCCTTATAATCACCCACTATGGCACTCAGACAGCTCTCTATCCCACCCAGCATGGTGTGTATATACATATATAAACATCACAAAGCCCAATGTATTAATTAATGATGATGGCAACTAAAGCTTACCTCTAGTACCAAATCACTTAATAGTTAATAAACCAAACTATTACTATAATCAATTGGGCTAACTAACATCTTTAAAATTTTTCTGATTCAAACATTCTAAGAATTAATTAGAAAAACGACCAACTCAATTATCTGTAGAACCAAATACTCAATCACTAGCAAAACAGCTTACGAGAGCTATTAGATATAGTAGTATTTATGAGACTTTTTACAATAGCATAACATAACGTGCTTTGTGAGTGCGATACTTTTCATATCTGGCACCTTATGAGAAATTTCATTGTAACTTTTGATATGAGGTATTTGTGAATCCAGGTCATAGTTTATAACCTATAATATACTAACAACAGTTTGTGTCACAAAATAACGTTTCTTGTGAATGAGTGCCCCGTGACATAAAAGTCTCATATCATGGAAAAAGCCAAATCAAATTCGTTTGTATAGGATTTACTCTCTCCTTGTAAATCAGTAATATTTATTAATGAAATAATAACTATAGATTGAATTTTAAAGTACACTAAAAATTTTGCAAGTAAGTTTGAAAAGATTACTGCCAAATAATCTGTACATAATGACATCTTTTAATTACATTCTGTTTTCTTTCATTTATTTTGGTTAAAATTTTTATATGATGATTTAAATGACCGTTTTTATATTTACTTTCCAGTCTACTCGTAAATCAGCTTTGCTTACAGCAGCAAAGAAAGCCAAATTAAAAAATAATCCCTCTCGAGTTCGTTTTGCCGAAGGAGTCGTGATCAACGGTTCACCCCTATATTCTGTGAGTATAAAGTTTTTTTCTATTAAATAGTTTACTTACAAAGATCAGTGTTTGGTTGTCGTTACTTAAAATATTTTTAATACATTGAAATAAAGTATTTTATTTGAAGAGTGGGATAAAAGTAGTTTTAGGTAATTCTGACAATTCTTTTTAAATAAATTGTATGAATGAAAGAAGAATGACAGATTTAATAAATGTAATATTAAATCGTTTCACAAAAGGATTCAACAAATAGTTTTCACAATCTGTAAGAGTGATTACTATAATCAATAATAATCAAAATATTAATGTTGAACATTAAATTTAAATATTGAGCCATATTTCTTAAACAGCTAAAATTTTTATTGTAAAATCAGGTATATAGTTACTTTCATTATTTTAATCAAAAAACTAATTTTAGTGTTTTGAACTCTATGGATAGTTTACATGTTTTGGCTTTCAAGTCTTAATTGATTGTACATCTTCATGTATACCTCTCTACTTAATTCTTTTAATGTAGTTTTTCATGTATTCTTTTTGTAACATTTATGTGATTACCAATCCAGATCTTTGTACTTACGTATGTAAAGATTTTTTTTATATTGTTGTAAAGAAGCTTCTTATTGTTAATTAATATTCCCTTTTGTGTTTAAATGAATAAAAGTTACTTTAGAATAATATAAAATAATTAGATAAACTTTTAGTGTATGAATTTTTAAATTTTTTCTGTATTTAATATTTTTTCTGGTGTTATTACAAATTATAGCCGTCCCCACTCGATTCTTGTATACCAGTAATACCAAATGTTTTGAAAGTTTTTCTTGAAAATGGACAAACAAAATCCTTTAAATATGATAGCACAACTACTGTCCAGGTAAAATTATTATGATTATATATTATGAAAATTAAACTGATATTAATTTATTTGTAAAATTTAAATTAATAAAAATTAGCTATGATATCATTATTTTAATTTGAAAATTTTGTTTATATCTAACAAAATTTTTTCTTAGATATAAAGTATTATTCTGCAATTAAGAAAAATTTTTTCCCTAACACTCATCTTTGGGAACTCATTTGAAAGTTCTGTTGCCATGGAAGCAAAAAGAATAAAACATCTCCAAGGAGACATTCATGTCACTGTTGTATTAATGTTAAAAATCTTGATTCATATTTTTTAACAATCTAATGTAACGGAGATATCTATGTCTCCCCTCGGAGATATCTTTATTTTGCTTCTATGACAACAGAACTTTCACGCAAGTTCTTGAAAGTGACTGTAAGGTCAAAAAATCTAATGTTATAATGCTTTTGAGCTCTTAGTGTTTTTTTTTTTTGTTTTTACTCCATTAAAAATAATGAACTTGTGTTTGAAAATAACCAAATAAGTAGGAAAGCAGAAATTATCATTTTTAAATATTGAAAAGTAGTCAATGACTATAGCAGAAAAGAAAGAAGATTTATATTATAATTTCAAAACTATTTATAATGTACTTAATCCCTGTATATTCTTTATCTAAGAATTTGGTTTGTAACATTGTAAAAACAGCTTTCAAAAAGCATAATAATGAAGATAAAGGAAAAAGAAAACTATTAATAGTGCCTTATGCAAGAAAACATCAATTTACTTCAGCTGTCAAAAGTTTCCTACAATCATAATCATGCAACATAACAAAAATAGTATAGGGATACTAACAAAATCAGGTTTTTATGCAACAAAGCTATCGTCATCTAATTATTATTATATAGGATATACAACACAATCTATAGGTATCAGAAATCATTTTTTGCTCAATAAGACAGGCAATACAAGTACTGTACATCTACCTTCCTAGGTGCTTAAGTAATTAACATTAATGACACAATAACAATTAGCAACAGTTAGAAACCTGTCCTAAACGCCACTGATGTCAAGCATATAGTGAATAGATTCTCAGCAAACTTTGAGTAAAGTTCCTCATTGTTTCTAATCTTTAGTATTCTATACTTTCCATTTTTAAAAAAAGCATCTACATCATTGTGACATATAACATAATTCAAATTTAAAAGCATTGATTTGATACCATTGTATTCTATATTTTTAACTTTCACTTATAGTATATTTAGAATTTTTTTACATTTGTAAAGCGATCAAAACGACTGACATTTAGAACAATGACATGTGATTAAAGTTTACACATAAAATTAAATATCTGGTCAATATGGTTGAGTTAAGTCACACATAAATTTAATGCTGTTCTAGCTTTTCTTGTGGTTATCTTTGAGTTAATATATAATGTGTAGACAAAAAAATAAGCAAATAAATAATTTTCATCCTTAAAAACCTCAAATTATTAATCAAGAATATTGGAGAGTAAAAGTTGAATCTATTAAGAAAAATAATAAAATTAGATTGAACAATACCTTAAATACTTTTTCTAGCAACACTACTTTCTATGATAAAACAGAATATACTAAATTTTATTTTTAATTAAAATTAATATTGATATTATTGTTTTATTTAACAACAGGATGTACTGTCTTCATTACAAGAAAAATTATCTACCAAATGCTCTGATCATTTCAGTTTGGTAGTAGAACATATTAAAGCATCCAGAAGAAATAAACTTGCACTTTTAGATCCAAAGGATACACTTTCAAAGGTAAAGTAATTTTTTTTAATAATGACTTTTCATGTAAAATTTTGTCCTGCTAAGTTACTGACTGATAATGAATCGCTACTGTTGCTAGTCAGTTATTTGACAATGCTCATCTATAAATAAATAAATGTAAAGTATAAGTTACAGGAGATATATCTTTGTTAACTGGCTTTTGATCTGTTTTTAAGAGTATTTTAAAACAGCTAAATATTGTTACTTATGGTTTAATTAATTCATTATTTGTGATTTACTCACTTTATTTAAAGAATTAAAACCAGACTAATCTTAACATACATCTTCATTAACAGATTTTGGACCATTCTTTACATAGTTACTCTGGTCGCGCTGAATTACCTGATCAAAATGTTTGAATAGAAAAAGACTTATTAATGAAAAAATAGTCTTCAATATATTATGAAAACAATCCAAAATCTTAAATATTTTATGCTATATAACAACTTTTTATCAAAGTTTAATTCTAGATGGTTATTGAATAAAATGGCATCTAAACAGACCCATTTTAAATGCATAAGTGTAATATAATTAGCTATTGCCATTTGAATATTCTTTTTTCTTCTTGAAAAGGTTAAAAATAAATTTAATTATTATATTGCACTTTAGTTTGTTGTTCTAATTATAATGTAATACTTACTAATTTAATTTTCAGATTGCAGCCCGACCGGGTGCTCATCATTTAAGATGTCTTTTTCGGGTAACGTTCGTTCCTAAAGATGCTTACGATCTCTTGCAAAAAGATCCGGGTGCTTTTGAGTATCTTTATGTTCAGGTAAACAATAATTATTAAATTGGAATTCTTCTCTTCAGAATGAATTATATTGATGTTGTTAACTTCTTTGTTTAGTGTTGTAATGATGTTGTACAAGAAAGATTTGCCCCCGAACTCAAGTATGATGTTGCTTTGAGGCTCTCAGCACTCCATATCCAACAGCATGCACTCAGCAGTGGATTTCAGGGAAAACTAACAATTAAAGCAATTGAGTAATTAATTTTTAATTTTTGTAAATTTATAAATATGCTAGAGTTGAAGAATGTTATATTTGTAAATGTTTATATTAACTTGCACTTATCAAATACACAATCATAAGTGATATTCATCTTAAAATTGAAAAAAAAGTCTTAATTATAATACAGTAGAGACCCAGAAACTTGACTTTAAATAACTCAACATTCTGTAAAACTTGTCATGTTGTCAAAAAAATTAGATTACATGTATTTATTTTTATCTGTATAACAACACTAGGATTAAATGAATTATCATTCACCACCTGTGACACTAGATAATAGAATTGATGCTATGTATTAACAAAGAATATAGTCCTTTTTCCAGATACCACAACATGAATGTTACTAACTCTAAAGTAGCCACTGAATAGCCAATAGATTTTTAAATTAAAATTTAACTACAGATAGAAATATTATGTATATATGAACAGTGACTAAGTATATGAATTTGTACATATAGTACCTTTTACGAAAATTCTACTATTTAGAATAATATTGTCACTATGCCATAAAACTCATCATTTTCAGTAAATCATCACCTTCTCCATCCACATTAAGTCAAGTTTGCGGGAGCTACTGTAGTGTAAAATTTAGAAATAAGGAATAAAATCATATTTTCATTTATTTAGAAGAGAATGTGGATTAGATCGATTTGTTCCGTTTTCATTACTCGAAACTATGAAAAGAAAAGAATTGAGAAAACTTCTTAGTCACTTCCTCAAACAAAATCAGTCACTTTGTGCTCCTGGACAAAAACAACTTACAGCTCTTCAAGCAAAACTCCATTATTTGAAAATTATCAGTGAATTGCCAAGTTATGGTGCAAAATGTTTTTCGACAAGTCTAAAGGTATAGTAAAGGATGATAATATTTCTTAATTAACATTAGTAAATAAAGTAAATTTAACAAAAATTATCTAACTTTGAATTGGGTACAGAAACAATTGTTTTATGTTTGTATTGATATTTTTGACTTTATTCATCCATATTGTAATTGTTAAAAGCCAATTAGCAAGAAAAATTAGGATTAGGAATGAAAGAAAGATCTAAATTTTGACTTTGCATAGTTCATTAATGACTGAAAATTTCCCATTTTCCAAATAAATGATCAAATAATCATAATTTAGTTCATATATGGAGTGAAGCTTGTAAGGTAAGACAATACTGATCTCATGTTTGTTGTGTACAAACCAAATGCATCATCAGACATAAGTTTACCATATAACCAGTTTTGCCAGGAACTGAATTTAAAATATTTTGATGTACAAACAGTTTTTTACATTAAAGTTTTAATTAATACATTTAAATTTATTATGTAATTATTCCTATATATGTATAGTATCTTGACTAGTTAGTCACAACAATATACTGCAGTATCCCATATAGCTTTACTGAGAATGTATATAATATGGTGGCTGCATAATGCCCTATTTCACAGCACATAGAGTTTTTAATGATGACAATGATACAGTTGTGTCACTTATTTTTCTTTGCACTCCACTCAATCTATAAAGATCAACCATCAATTGTAGCATTTGGGAGAAAAAAGATGTGTCCTGTATTAAAAGTTGAAATAAATGTTTTTTCATTAAGATTTAAATAATAATAATTTCTAAACAAGTAGGGATGGGTTCCCATCCCTACTTATATATTTTTAAAAGTAGTGTAATGGTTAAATATGACAGAATTTTCTTTTGTACTTAGGATTCTTCAAGTGATACTGCTCTGTTAATTAGTCCAAAATACGGTATTAGTCAAATAGCATATCTCAGGGGCAACATGGTAATTACATTTAATTATCATTTTTAAAATATACAAACATTAAAAAAAGGTTTTATTTAACTTGCCATAAAATTGCATTTTTCATTATTTACAGCCTTATACATTAGTACAAATTGAAGATATGTCATCAGTTCAGGTAACAAAGGAAGATGAAATGTCATACTGTATTGAGATATTCATGAAAGATCCAGAAGCAGAGGTATTTTATTTACGGTTTTTTTAATGATTTACATTGTAATAGTGATTTCGAAAAATATAATGATTTTTGTGAAAATTTTTTTTAGAATCTTTGTTTCAGCCTTGAGGATAAAGAAGTTGAGGAATTAATTCTTATGTTAAAGGGATATTACAGGCTTCTTACAGGTAGAGAATTATCTGTCGAAAGAGAAGCCGAAGATTCTTGGAGAACCGAGACAGGTCAGTTTGCATTATCATCAACTACAGCTTAAAACCTGAAATACTCTGATCAATAATTCTTAATAATTAGTGTTTTCAGTTTATCTAGATCAATACATGGTACTGGTAAATCTGACAGAAAATTTAAAGACTAAATTGATAATTCATTATTCTAATTAAAACATTTTTAAACTAAATTATTTATTTCAAAAAAATAACATCAAATTTCAGGCACTCATTAAATTTTTAAATATTTTAAAATATTGTTTGTGTGTGTGTGTATGTTTCTTTATGCACTATTCTAGGGTTTCTTTTCATTTTGTCTATGTGAAAACGTGTAAAATAATAGCGACTTAACATTAAAACTGATTAATTTCATATATCTTTTTCAATCTTTTCTTCATTGTATGTAAACTTTAACCTGTATACTAATTTTGAGATTTCATGGAATAAGAGCAAGATTAAACTGTTAAATATATTAATAATTTTTTTTATTTTGAGAAATACAAAATATTTGAAGACAAACTTATCCTACTCCTTTTATTACATTAAGTTAAGATAATAATTAGCAACACAAACAGAAATGTTTTCTTTTTGTTGTAATTATGAAATGTCGGTATTAAGACTAAGTTTCACGTCTTTTATCTAAAACATACAATAATATTTTATTAATCTTTAATCTGGCTAATTGATATGTTTGTAAGAAACAAGCTCGAAGATAGAATCCATAATTCTTTTTAAATTAGCAGACGATGAGCTGGGATGGGTTTGAAAACATTTCTGATGATAATAGAATAATCCAATCATAAATAGAAATCCTTATAGTCATTATTTCTAGTGTTAAGCCTACACAATGTATATATTAATCTATTAAATTTCATAAGATAAACAGAGAGAATTCTTTATTGAATAAAAATACAAAATTAAGTTATTAGAATAAAAGATATTTAATTTATAGAGTGGTGATTAAAAAAAATTTACAACTGAAAAGTCTAAACTATTAAACTTACAACTCTTGTATGTCAATTTGCAAGTGAAGTGTGAAGTTGCTAATTAATCTTGTCTGTCCTGTATACATATTAGAGATTTAAAAACACTATCTATGCACTAATTGATAATATAAACATTAGCATAATAATCTCACATAAGATTAAGAAAATATTTGAGTTAAATAGAAAAACTTTCTGCCCTGTAGGCAGAAAGAAGACATTCTATATTTGTTTGATAGATTAATTTTTAAATAGTGTACTTAGTGGAAAATTATAACACTTTAAATCCTTGGTTATTGTGAGAATCTGAATTTAGGATCTCAGTTTCTAAAGAGCTATAATTTTGTGCCTGGTCTCCTCTTGCTACTTAATTTCCACCTAATCAACGTATTGTTATAAAAGTTCAAGATTGGAATTATCAATAGAGGTATTATTAAATATTATTGTAAACTCTCTCTCATCTAGGGTTAATTTTAATGTATTTTTAGCTTATTTAGTTTGTTTATACTTAAGTCAATTTCTTTATACGATATATATAAATACATTAAATTTTATTTTTGTTTAAATTTTTGTTACTCAATTTGTCTATTCCTTCAATTGACACCTATCAACTTACCTGTTATTCTCCCCACTCATTGATAATTAGCCCTTCTTCTTAGATTTATTTTACAACTCTTATTGCGAGTTAGGATAGGAATGACGTGTCCTAACTGGTGTCAATTACAAGGTTTTCTCGATCCTTGTGATAAACATCATTAAAACAAGAAAATAATTAATATGCAAATATTAATAATTAATCAATTTCAATATAATTGATTATTATATTTCTGAGTATGAATAGACTTTTTAAAAAGGAATAAACATATTTTAATTAAATTTCAAATATGTAAAAATTGTCAGAAATTGCAATTAATAGAAAAATAAAAATTACGAAGATTTATATTTGATGAATTGGCAGCATTGATCAATAAATGAATTTAAGTTGATAAAATTGTGGTTCTCACAGAACCACAATTGTACCATCATCACTTTATTTTGTGTTTTATAAACCGATTTATCATGATTTCTTTTTGTTGATTTGTTTATAAAGAAAAATATGTACAACATCTGGATTAATCTAAAATTACAGATTTCTAAAACTTGGAAGAAAGAATTTTATGAAAAATTAAAAATATCTTCGTGCATTCCTGTTTACCCCTTCAAAATTTTTGTCATTTATTAAGAATTCTATTCAATTTTTTAATTTAGCATTACTCTTTAACACAATGCTGATATATTCTGGCAGAAACAATATATCAGCATTTAGGGTTTGAATTTCTATTAGTTTATAGATGGCAAACTTTTGAATCTCTCTTAATATTTAAATTAAAATTTCAATCAAATACATTTGTTCGGGAATGATTATATAATTAAAATTTTAGTTTTTCAAGTTAATGCAATTAGAAAACTTGAATCTCTCTTAATAAAATGTTACATTAACATTTTATTATTTCAATACTTGGTATATTATATATTAATTTGAATTCATAATTAGTAGACTATACAAAGATTGCATTCCTTCATAATTACTTGCACTTTTAAAAAATTATTTTTTATTTGGGTAATTTGGTTTCCTGAACTAAGCAGTAAAATTATCACTGTTTATAAAACAGTGGACTTTGTTATTTTTGTTTGAATATAGCAAATTTGTATTACAAATTTATCACTTTGTATAGTAAAATTATGGGAAATTTAATTATTTTCATGCTTATTTTTAGGATTAATACAGTGTGTCCAAAAAGTTACTGTGCAGTGAGAAATTGTATAATTTCAACATTATTACAAGTGTGTTTCAAAAACACACCAACAAACTTATTACTTTGGGGAATTATTATTTTGGTGTCCTTTATAAGTTTTTGTTAATGAACTCGTGTTCCAAATGAGCCATTTTGGCAATGGAGCAAGTTGTTAAAATTTACAGCAGGTGCTCAAAATGGTGAGCATGCATTCCATTCCAGAGATTGCATTTTCAGTTTATGGATTCTCACTCTACAGAGTATTTCTGGAATGGCTTTACATGTGTACTAGTGGCCATGACTCTTGCCAGATCTTGACAGCAATTGGGGTACCTCTCCTTGTAAAAGAGTTGCAGCTTCTCATCCAAGCCAGTTCTTCAAATGGACAATAATTTTTCTTTTAAAAGAATTTCAAATACCTAAATGAATAACAAATGAAACTTTGCCAACCTTGGTATTTAAGTTTCATTTGTTATTCATTTAGGTTGAGAGTAAAAACTATCATCAGTTTGAAGATTTTCAAAAACCTTCATAAAAAAATTAGGATGTGGGTATTTTTTATTAATCATAACATAACAGGTTGGATTCTCACTGGCTGTCATTGCAAATTGGCTTAAAATTAAAACTAATTTTATTGTAGTGTTTGTTTTTTATATTATATGCACTAGAAATTGGTTCTGTGTCTGTTGTACTTATACACACCCCTCCACACTGGGATATATTCTATTGCCAAAACAGTTCATTTGCAGACATGGGTTTACTAACAAAAAGTGATTGTTTTGATGTCCTAATAACTCCCAGAAGTTTGTCTGTATGTTTTTGAAACACCCTATATGTTGTATGCAATACTGTATATCATTACAATTTTCTCTGGAATTAGATGAGAGAGAGCTGTAATAATTGAAACTAGCATTACAAATAATGTAATACAATGCATGATCTTTGTAATCAATGGCAATATCTGCTTTAAAAAACAAGATATATACATACAAATATACACATACATGTATATACATTATCTTGTTGTTTTTTAAGTCACCAAATGCAGTCAGTTTTTTTTTATAAAGCTATATTTGAAATACATTAAGAAAACATTTAATAGAATCAATAACATTAATTACTTTTATTGTTTATTAGTATTAATAACCAGCGGCTAATGATGAAATAATTATTAAGTACATTTTTCTTTCTTAACTTTCCTAACTTAAATTCTGTAACGAATGGATTCTAAATAATTTTAAATGTCTATAAAATCTATATTACTTTTAGAATTAATTCATTATTAGAAATTTTAATTAAATGAACTTGAATATTTAACATATTTTAAAATTCAAAAGAAAATTTCTTTGTATCCTTATATTTAATACTTTTTTATTTATTGGATGACTCTTTTACACAGCTGAACAAAGTTCGGACATGTCTGTCCGCTCTTCGGGTATGTGGTATTGATTCTGATTTGCATTGCTTTTTAATAATAACTTATCGGCCGAATAGTGATTTTAAAAAATTCCGTCGGAACCGAGTAATAATTGTCTGTCTTTAGATTTATAAGCATAAATAGTAAATTTTTTTTTACGTTTGATGTAGATTAGTCGATTATTTTTTTTAAAGACGAATTGACTTAAGTAAATGAAAATTTTACTTGTTTACAGTGCCGTGTTATCACAATCGACATACCGTTAGAGAGGCCCCTTGGAGTTATCCGTCGGTTCAAGACTCTCCGCCTAAGTTACATTCGGTCGATTTAACGGTGCCGCCACCTCCGTACATGTCATCTGAAGTAAGAATTGAATATTTTTAATTTATTTATTACATATAAAGTTTAATAATAGTGTTTTTTGTTTTTTTTTTAATTGCTTAATATTTTAAAAGATTTCAGTTCCTGTAAGAAGCAATAATCATGGTGCCAAGTTTTACAAAGAATTTTAATTACATTATAGAAATTAGTAGTTATAGAAACAAACATTTTCATTATAAGAATACTTAAAACTACAATGCATTTTTGAAATCATTTGGACATTAATTTGAGTTTTTATGTTGCTGGCTCATTTACAGTGCATAAAACCTTGTAAATGACCCAGAAAATGTCAGAAAGCAAAACATATCAAGTGTTAAATATTCTGTAGCACAGGGCTGTCCAATACAGTTAAGCTATTTTGGCTTTAAGTTAGCCACTGTAGTGTCAATGCTGAAGACAGAAGTTAAGATGGCTGTCCCCATAAATTAAATGCATATTATGTACTGTATCTCAAATAAAAAGATTTGGCTACTTTGCATCAAAGTGGGCTACCCTTGTTTTTTAGTTTAGTTCATTGGCTACTTTTTTGGCTACATAAATTATTTCGTTGTTTGTTTTGGCCTAGAATGTAAAGGTGACATGAGAAAGATTTTCCATGTAGTTTTATAGTTTATGTGGCCCAAGACAATTTTTTTGGCCCAATGAAGCCAAAAGTTTGGACATCCTACTGTAAAACATTCTATACAAAGCAAATATTTAAAATTTCTGTGGTGCAAAATGAATCATACAAATACTTAATTATTTCTAAAGAGAGAAAATTTATGCTATAATTTGAAAATCTTGTTTAAGATTTTATAGAGTTTGAAAGAAATTAACTCGGATTTTGACAGGAACATATCCAGGAGAATGCTTAAGATGCATGCTGCAATGCCTCATTAATATCAATGCACTGTTATTTTAAAATGAAACTAAATATAATAATACTTTTGTCATAGAAGTCACATGACATAATGCAATCTTATACAAACAGAAAAAAGCAGAAAAATTTGATGTGCATTCCAAGAAATATCAGTTTAAAGTATGGAGCACAAAACCATTACATTTCTTACTTTCACTAGAAATTATGTAAATTATGATTTTATACTTTTTCTATTCCTCCTTTTAGTATTGTACCACACTCTAACTTGGATAATTCTTGGACCGATAAACTGACTAAAAATTATTATTTTTTTCATGTTCTGTTAAACAATTTTGAAAAGCTGATGTAAAAATCTAGACAAGTAAGGTTAATATAAGATAACCAGGGAGCATATTGGTACTCCTTGGTCCTAGAGTCTTCTGTGCATATTGCTCAATTCTCAAAAGTATAAATAACAATGAATGACGTTTCCATAGCTTTTACCATGTTATTTGAAAAGCTTTCCCTTTACAAGTTGAAATTACTAATTATGAGTTTTCAATTCTTTTGGTTAGAAAATAAAAATGAAATACTTCATTATTATTATTATTATTAATAATCAGTAAATAAAATCCTCATTTATTATATATTTTTGTTCATTGTACTGTACATTCCTACGCCATTTGACCAATTGCTACGAAACTCAGCAGTTACATTCATAAACTTCTAACTTAGATAATATCATATATTTTGGGGTGGGATGTAATTGATTTACTGAAATCCAATACATATTTCTATCTACATTCAGTTTGCTGATTTACACGTAGCACCATCTATTGGCAAAAACAATTAACAAAATAATAAACTAAATATAATCCTTATAAAAAATCTTATATTCACTTAATTACTGCTACAATGATATAGTGAGTCTATTACACACTATATCATTGTTGCAGTAATAAAGAAGTCACTATTTTAAATGTCAGCACATACAGGCATTTTCTGCTGTTTTACTCTTATCGTTGGTTGAACTGAATTCGATATAATAGAATCTTTTCTATGCATGCTCCATAAACAGGAATTTAACAATCTTATCTTACTCAAATTAAATACATGGACATGATTTCTTATAACATTTCCAATAATTTTAATTGTGAAAGCACTGTAGCCTCTAATAAAAGATCGGTGTTTTGATCATGTTTTAACTTTGTGGTAATTTTTATTATTCTATTTTTTTGCTGTCTTAATTGGCTTGAAGAAATAAAAATCTTAACTGTTACTTCTGAATTGGTCTGTGAACCAGGGAAGAAAAGACTAAAGAATTTATATATTTTTTTGTGTAAGTCTCTCTTATTCTAAATGAAGAAACTCCTGGGATATGTCATGTCATCTTTAAATTTTAATCCAATTGAAAGATTTTTCATGAAATACAGCATTTGTTTTTAAGCCTTTAAAAGAATATATTTAAATTTTGTGTGCTCATCTGTAATTGGATGGCAGAGTGATATTTTTCACATTAACTGTACATGCACAAGAATGGTTCACTGCACAGATAACGGAAACAAACTGTACATCAATTTAAAAAATAGCACTTAGTCTTGTTTGCATGATTTGTAAGTAAGTGCTTTAAAAACTTTGTCTTAATCAAATCTGCAATAAAATTCATAAAATGTGTACAAAATATACATTACCAGACAACTGTAATTTGATCTACTTGGTCCAAAATAGCATTTATATTGAGGTTTTGACATCACAATATTTAAAGAAAAACATGTACCTGCACACAGATCTGGCTCTATATTCCTTATTTCAAATATTAACTAACTGTTTTTAACATAAAAAAATTTTCAGATTAATAATTATTAAAAATATAATTTAGAAACTGTTTCTTTTAACATATAAATATACATTTTATTAACTTTATTTTATTTATTTTTCAGCAACAAGAACGCCAACTCTCTCGCAATAATTCTAGGGATCAATGCATTATCAGTTCTAGCTCGGTTGATCATAATATGAATGAGACACAATGTATTTCAAGACCAGAAATGAATAATACATCCATTTTGCTCAGTAAGAATTCCTATGATTCTAGTAAACAAAGTGATAAAATAGATTCCGGAACAAAATTAGACGTATTGGATACGGAGACCGATTACAGAAATTTAGCAACTCTAGATTCGTTAGAGGATACAAACGATGACATCGATCTCAATTTGTTTGAAGCTAAAAACGACGAAGTCATCAGACGTATATCCGAAATGAATAAAATTGTTAATGATGCCGAAATATATTTATCTGATGACAAAGACGAATTAAAAGATTCGGAGGAGTTAGAAAGCGAACGACGTGAAGAAATCGAAAACGTCGAAGTACAGTCTCAATTGAAAGCTGCCGATTCTCTTCTGCTTTTAACCCAGATAGATGACGACTCTATACAGACTGGAATAAATATTTCTGAAGTAAGAAATATGGTTGAAAATGAAGAAATATCTCCATCGGAAAGTGACGCAGAAAGCACTTCTAACGACAGTCCCTTACATCATTCTACTCCGTTGAGAAATTCTATCGAGGCACATTCCCATTCTAGGAGACGAGGTTCCAGTTTTGGACTTCACAGCCCAGATTTGCTTCCTGGTATAGATACAACAAATCATCATATTATAGATATGTTACGCCAGTTACAATCCTGCAACGATCTCCAATTACCATTTGCCGAAGGAACATTGTACTTAGATCCGGACATAATCGATTTAACTATGATTCCGCCGCCGATTACTCCCGACTCCGGCCTGGACGGCGTTCCATACCATTTGGATCATCCACCCACTCCATTCCTGGACAGTAATTCATTGAAGGAGAAATTGGACAGGCTAACAAAAATAGGAATATTAAGTAATTTCACTGTTAAAGAAGAATCTCCTATTTATGAAACATTAACCTCAAAATTAGGTAATTATTTTTAATTATCATTTTCTAATATTATGTTTTAAGATTAACAAAAAGATATCAAAAGAATAATCTTAGTTTCAGAATGCTAGTGGATGACGTTTCTGGTGCAATAAAATATTTTATACAGTTATTATACATCAAATAGGGTAAATGGTGTAGTTATTGGCTACTTAGAATTTTTAAAGTAAAAATTTCCTTATGACATAAGAAAGATTAAAAAAACAATATAAATTGGGAAATGAATTCATCATTAAGTATAGTCTTTCTACTGCCAACATCTAGAAATTACACAAATTTTAATTTTTATAAAACAAGGTAGTCATTGACCATGTATAATGAGAGTAGAAACTTGTATTAATACAATATTTCAGGAAGAGCTTTTATAGAACTCCACATTTAGACAATGTATTGATTAAAAATCTGAAAAAGAATTTTCTTTTTTAGATTTTTATCCATATTAATCTCCAAATATCTCTACTTGCTAAACAGGTTGTTTGGCAAGTTTTTCTGTAAGTCAAAAACTAACCTAAAAAGTACATTTTTACACAGAATAACCACTTATTGTTAGTCTGATCCTCCAATGTACTTAATACAATACATTACACTTGTTTACCCACTTACTATCATTTAGTAGTAATTGTTTCAAACATGGTTTTTTCCCACCTAATGCACTCAGTTTTATAATGTCCAGTTTAGTTTCTGATAAATGCAAGAAGTGTTGCTCTATTAACCTTACTTACAAACTTTGCAATTTTATAGAACGCTTGTTTTTTGTTTCAATATAACTATTTGAATAAAAATAGGAATACAAAACACGTATAATTAAATAATATTAGAAAAGCAAGTAGTTAGTTTTAGTGTTTTATGAACATATATCATATGGAACAACTAAAAGAATAGTGATGGATACCTACAAAACCTTACATGCACAGTCCAAAATAAAAGATCTAATAATTAAAATTATTACTTTATAAAATTTAGAATGAGTTGTTTTTCAAGTGAACGGAAAGAACAAAATTATAAATATATTTTAAGTTTAGCACTTGCATGAAGAAATGGAGAATGTTGACAGAAAGTTAAACAAAAATTTGCTATATCTGTCTTTCTAGGGCAACTGTACCAGTTATTGCCATTTACAAATTAAAAATGATTAAAATAAGTTAATTAAACTTGAAAACTGTTTGGCTGCACCACCTATCATTAGAGAATTAAGTTAAAAACACTTCGTGTCCCATTATCTTGCTTGGTCTAGCTGTTTTGGATGCCACAAATTTACACGAGTTTTTTACAACACCCTTCCATAATAGACAATTAGAGGCAGTTGCTTTTGCTTTGTTGAAAAGCTGATGTTTGCTGTTGTTTCACTTAAAGCAAAGATGCACCTTTATAGGGTTCTGTTTCTACCTGTACTATTATACAGTGATGAAATCTTTACTATCCTCAAGTTGGATGAAAACAAATTAGAGGTTTTATGATGCAATTCCTGAGAGAAAAACTGGGTGTAACCCTCCTGCACTGTCTAAAGAATGAGAATATCGGGAAGTTTTGCCTAAATCAATCATCTATAACCAATTGTACATCTGTGCAGTCTTGGTAGTTTGGTCACATACACAGAATGAATAAATCCCATTTAGTATAAGAGTTCCTTTCCACATCAAAACTTAAAGACTGTGCCTAAAAAAACACCAAAAAAAAATTAAAAACAGTATAAAAATTATTCCAGAGGGAGATGGTTAATTAATGATACTGTAAACCTTATAATTAAAAACTAATTTGCAATCTGTAGTTTAAATGAAATAATTAACAGTTTATTATAGAGGTATGTTTGTAACTGCATCCTGGTAAGTGTCATGTTTTCAAAGGTTTTTCATGAGGCATGAGGAGTATATATTAGCATGGATTAAACAGAAGTTTATTTCTGTGAGTACTAGAGTAGGAACTCTAATACTCACGAAAATAAACCTTTTTCTGCAAGTTATATGCCACTATGCATTAGTCATTGAGATAAAAGGAACTACAGTAATCAACGCTTTCATTTTATTCGATTTAGAATCATTGGGTGCTACTTTGTAGCACTTTAATGTTACTTGGTTAACATAGGTAGGATGAATAGGTTTATGCAGAAACAAGATACAAAATTCTACCATAAGAAATAATAGAAAAGCTTCTCGCAAATACATTTTAAAGAACAAGATATGCTTCTAAATAGGGATCATAAAACATTTCAAAAATACTTTTTAAATTTATTAATTGATATTTAACTGGAAATGAAAATTAATATGAAAAGACACTATGTATGAAAAATTAAAATGTCTTGTAACAATAAATTAAATGTTATCAGGATGCAAAACATAATATTTTCTCAAATAATATTTCTTTATACCGTTGAATCATCTGTGTCAGGGTTGAAAACTTATGGCAGCATGCAATACACCAAGAGAAATTGTCTGGTGTTACATGATGTCAATTTCACTTGTTTTTTTTCTGATCAAAATAAATTAAATATTGTTAGTGCAAGTCAAACTTTGGCGCGCGCACACATTTTAAGCCGTAATTACTTATTTTTCAGAATTTAAATTTCCACGGATATAATTACATCGATATTTTTTTTCTCCTCCTAGATTCCGAGACGTCAACAGAAGAAGCCAAAGTTAAACCAATGATAGATTCTGCTAGAGTAGTTGCCGAATTAGATCACTTGTGCGATACACTGTCAGAAATGCAAGCTAACTCCATAGCGGAATCAATATCTTCAATAACCAGTACATCCATACAAGCAATACCGTCGAATGATGCCGACAGTCTTCCAGAATTATCTCATTCGACAGAAGCAATACCGGTGTCGTCCGTGTTGTGTCTGAATCAGGACGATGACATCGACACTTTCATCGCTAGTGTTACGGTACCGCCACCTCCGACCGATAGTTCTGGCGAGCCCATTTCCTACGACGAACATCAAGACGATATTTCGGCATACATTATACCGCCGCCTCCATCCTCCAGCCCCAGTACCGAAGAACAGAACGAAGTTTTGGCAAGATTCCGACAGGCCGCCGACGATATTCGCAGAATGATCGACAACACGGACGGAAAAAATTGCAAGAACGGTCATTGTTGCGGAGAACTTAAATCCGAAGACGATCTTCAAGAGAACCCTCGTGATATATCTCAGTTTTACGTGGGAATTCAGGATAACTGGACTCGAGAATTAAAATATTCGGATAAAATATGCAATTTTGATCACAATCTTCCAGTAATTAATCCAGATTACTTATCGAGTGAAACATTAAATGCAATAAGTGATAGTGAAACTCGTGGTGGCGATTCCTCAGGGTATAATACGTTGACCTCTTCTTTAACATCGTACGGAGAAACTGTTTTACAGGACGATATCGAAAAATGTTTACACGATTTCGATAGCGAATTAAACAGATACGTTAACGTCGACTTTTCCGGAATATCCGGTACGGAAACAAACAGCTCAAGCATTCGGTTAACGGACAAAACCGTTCATCAGTTCAGTGTATATAGCAGTACATCATCTCCCGTTTTAAACTCGAAGCAGAGTTGGAAGAGTTCAAACGGAAATTGTGTTTGTAACAACGACCATCAAATCACTAAGTCATCAGTCAGTTCTGTTTCGTCCGAAGACAACAAACCTCAAGTACCGCCGAGAACTAAAAGGATAGTTAACAATCACGCAGTGGACGAAGATCAGACAGAAAAGCGAAGTTCGGACGACATTAAAGTCAATCCGCAGACCCCGCAATCAGTATTAATATCACGATCCATGTCATGGAATAGCATATCAGATTCAAAGGCTCACATTACTCAACTTCCCAATCAGCATAACGAACTTTCAGGAATATTGAAACCACCTTTACCGCCAACATCTCCCCTATTGCAGGTAAATTTGTAATCTGCAGGTTTTTTATTTTGTAAGATAAATGGGTTAATTTATTCCGAAGACGTCAATTGTCGATAAATATATTTTATTACAGTAAATAAAAAATATGTCAATGAGACATCGTATGGTATTAATAATATAATGGAATTCCATGCTAATGTTTAATGATTTATATAAAATATATAGTAAATTATTAGATTAATTCTAATCCCATGCCTTTGATAAAATAAAATATTTTGAGCGATTTTTTTAAATAGAAATATAATGATTTGTATCAGCATGGATTTGTAATTTATTATTCTAGAGTCGATTTAGAAGGTCTCTGACTAAAGATAATCACGGTTCTGCCAGCGGATCAAAGAAGTTATCTGAATCCTCCAATGTCGGAGGAAGACTGACGACAATGAATTATAATCTACGAAGACATAGTCCCGGAGTCAGTCCCAACAATTCGCCCAGACTTACGAGGAGTTATCAGAGAATGAGTACGGGAAAACTGTCTTCTGCAAAAATTACTCCCAAACTCATCAATGGACTTAGTAATAATTCTTTAAAAATATACAAAAGCGTGGACGGCGACATGACCTACACCTTTCTCAGACAGGAAATACATCAGCACAAAAGGGAATACGGCGAGAAAAAGTTCAACCATAACGATCGCATTCTGGAGGTGAAAAGTAATTGTCGAGAAAAAAATCATCTGTTGCTAAGCGAGGCTTACAACAGGAAGACGTCGAACGACAATTTAAAATCTTGCACGGACGAATCTTTCCAAAAAGTACATAACGAAATATCGGTTATGTTTACTCAGTTACAAAACCTAAAACAATACATGAACCATCATCAGACGGAAGTAGACATGGATAAGTTCATAACTGCCAAAGATACATTAATCGCCGAATCTAGACAGTTTGTTACGGCTTCGAAATTTTTCGTCAAGAGTGCCATGGAATCGTCGGACGGGCTGATAGAAAACATGGTGTCTTGTATTTCTTTGATGAATCGCATTTTTAACATCAGCGAGTCGGTGCTAAGTCATATGACGTCGACCGTACAAATGTCGGCACTTCTAGACAGATTAAAAGGAGTGGCGCTAGCGTATTCTCAAATGGTCATAGCCGCTCAACACACCATAGGAAGAGGGATTACTAATCCGCAGATGGGCACGCTGATGCACCAGGCGACGTCGTTGGCCACCGCCCTGACGTCCCTGATGAGAACACTCAGATCGCTCTCGGCCGTATGACCTACCCAAACAATTCGCTAAAGTGCTCCCAGTTACTGCCTATAAGAACTTCAAATTTTGTGGTGCCGTATTGAATGTGGAAAATTATTGTAACTTTCAAGACCAAAATGTAAAGTCATTGATAGTTATTTATCAAACAATCGTTAACAAGTTTTTTGTAATTTAATTATGCATCGTAAGATTCTACAAATATCTTTAAAAAGTAATCTACAATATTAATAGTATTTTAAGTTCTCTTATCTTTTTTTTTTTATATACCGAGCATCAGATATTTGAGACACCAAAGAATCTTATAACTCGTATCTTCAGATTTTTGTTTCAAATGTTAACTCATACTTTAATCTAACAACAATAGTTATTCATTTCTAAAACAAAAGAATTTATTATTATATATATTATCAGATAATGAATTGTATTAATTAAAATGATTTACATTACACCAGCAAAGGAATATTTTTAAAAAGATTCTAAACATTAATTTCGATTCTTTAAATGGTAAGATCCGAAAGAAAAGATTATATTCTAGGGTTTTTACATTAAAATAGCTAATCGATAATATATATTTCCTATAGTTTAATAATGTTCAAAATTCCATATATATAATTTTCTAATTTGGTTAATAACTCAATTCCTGTAAAAATATATAATTTTCAGGGTTAGAAGTTCTCGTAATTCATTACAATATGTAGTTTTAATAAGAACGAAAGTCTTAAAAAAGTTACATTCGGACCAATTATTTATATAGATTTAATTAGATTTTTTTAATTGCACCTCCACGCAGTTACTACCGGAATTTTCTTCTTCGTAACTTATTTAAATTATAAAGCAAATTTTAGTTAGAATCTCTCTGGTATGGAAACAATATTAACCGAATGCATCCTTCTTTTTCTGTTCTGTTTTTAATTATTTTGATATCTCTGTGTATGCAAATAATTATATTGCATTTGAAGATTTGATATGGAAAATTTAACTTATGTGCCTATGTTTTTTATTTAAATAAATGTTAAATATTTCATCTTTGAAGGCAGCATTTATTTAGGATTTTTTAAATATGTAAAAAACTGCAATGATTGTAGACATTAGTTTATCTATCGTATGCTGTAAATAAATGTATCAGAAGAATGATGAAATTAAACAAGATGTATTTATTATTAAGATATTCGGTATGTATATGTATATATAAATATATCATTTTGTACCTCCTGCAAATTATGACAGTTATTTACCGATATAAAGTAAGGCTATTTGCGTATTTCTGGAAATATAGGTAAGTCTATCAAGCAGATATATTCTATATGTCATTTCTTTTCTTTGTTTTTTTTTAATAATTTCCGAATAAAATATTATTAATTTAAATTGCAAAGTACTGTCCTATTATTTGAAAGGAAAAGTTAAGACAAAATAATATTAAACACCGCGGGTACATAAATACGAAGCTGCGGTATACGCCAAACTCTCAATTATCCGTGCATCGTCAGTGTTTTGTTCGTGGACGGCGTAACAAACGAAGTAGCATTGACTAAATATACATTTCAGCTCATGAAACTTGGGTCTTGCACTTCATCACATTATAATAAAGTTGAACTCTATTTACTGTAGTCCATTTAAAACCTCTGGAATAGTTTCTTTTTATATACACTTAGAGGGCTATTTTGGATTGTCCGTGTTTTCTGTGCACACCCACATACTAATCAGCATGGATAATCGGGAGTTCGGTGTATCTTAGGCTCGAGGCGGTCTGGTAGTATGGTACTAGATTATTACTAAGTAGAGTCGGAACTGAATCTTGGTGACGGACCGAAATGGGCGGGACACCTTAAAAGTGGAATATGAACAGCGGGCCTTTAGATGTGACAGTTCTGCCGAGGGTCGTCGAACAATATTTAGTTACAGTTCGGTAGTTTATAGTATATTTGACGGTAGGGAATCCATTTTAGTCCAATTGGATGCTTGATTACAAGCGACAGATTTCATTTTTTACCATCTGTTATACAGTTTATCCGTGGTTCAAATATTCTCCATTTTACATTTGTACAAGATGAGGCGTTTGAGCAATTGCATCAAATACAGAATATTCAATACCGGTTGCTTATTTCTGTTGGTTCTTGATCACAAAGTAAACTTTCCATTAGACCGTTGCGAGGTTCGTGTTACTTAGTGGAATGCGACCGACGCAACGAACGTTATAAAAGAATGGATCGTCATCAATGGGCGCAAGCAGAACAGAATGTCGAGGACTATAAATCGTCTTTAATTAAGTTGGGCCAGGCTGTGAATAGGGAGAGCTATACACCCTTTCTTCTCAATTTGTCTTCACGGTGAATTTACAAATTATATTACCTTTACATCTATTGGATCAGTTTTTCTGATTAAGGAGCCGTCCATACATTACGTAAGGGCGATTTTGGCCATTCTAGACCCCACCCACCCCTGTGTAAGAAACCGTAATATTTTCTTTGATTCCCTACCCTTCCCTATATTACAGAATACTTAGGCATGATTTTATAGAAAGATTTTAACAAAAAAAATTTTTATGAAACCCTAAAAACCTTAGGTCCAAAACAGTACATATTAACTAATTAATAATTATATATCGATATTACTTATAAAAGACTATATGAACAAATTTAAAAAATATAAAAATTTAATGAATTCGAATGAACAATTTATTTCAAGAACTTTATTTTTTAATTATTAATTATCCTTTAATTATTATTATCATTAATCAACGTCATAATATTCATTTTTATATTAATTTTAATTTTAAAAACTTCGCATATCGACTAGCTAGTGCACATGCAAACAGAAACGTCATAGAAAATAAAACAACAGAATAGAGAAACTATATTCAGTTGCCATATTGATTTCATCTTGGCTAAGGCCAAGAAAATAAACTACACGCTGCTAAAATGTGGTAGGTCTAAATCATAAAGCTTGTAAAAAACTCTATATAATGGGGCAATACAACCAATGGTACTTTACGCGGCCTGTAGCTGAGGTCATGTAACTAGTAAAAACTCAGTAGCAAGTAAGTTACTCTCTCCAAAACAGTTTGCCATCAGAATTTCAGTGCTGCAGAACTTTCTACTAATACCTCTAATTCTAGCAAAACTCCTTCCTTTGCCACTATATATTGTAGAAAAGGTTCTAAACTACATCAGAACCACAAACATCAAGGCTTAACAACGGTCTCTACTCCTATCTACGGCTGTTCGTACGCTACCACATTGTTATTACCCTGTCTCTGATCACCCTGTAAACAAGGTTATCTCAGAGTACATTTGGTGTCATCCGCTTCCTCCATGGATAATCATGCAAACATTAATATCTACACAGATGGGTCCTAACTGGCATATTTTGCCCAAAATAGAAGGTACAGATACCCCCAGATACCTCCATCTATCAAGCTGAAGAACATGCTGTCTACCAAGTTGTTCAATGGGCCACTTCACAACCAAACGAAACTCTGTCTATCAACATTTACAGTAAATCTCAGTCTGTCCTAAAAGCTCTATTAAATCCCAATTGCAATAGCAATAAAATCACATATATCCACCACCATATTCAAAATCTTGTAAATAAGATAACTTTTATATTTATTCCTGGCCATACTGGCATACTAGGAAACGAAAAAGCCAACATTGAGGCTAAGTCGGCTGCAACGGACACCGACTCGGACTACACTCGCATCCCTCTCTCACGTAGCAGCCTTAAAAATTATATTCGTGACAACGCTATGCAAAAGTGGAATCAGCAATGGTAGAAAAACAAGATTATATTTTCCTAGTGTCGAATGCAGGTTCTCATCACCACTTAGAGATTTAACGTTTGCTACTGCTCAATTACTTACCGAGCGTGGTAATTTTACAAGCTAGCTGGTGATATATAACCGGGCAGAAACTGCTTCTTGCTTTTGCTCTACAGAAAACCTAGACACCGTCGACCATATGATCTATCATTTGACAATTTACCATCAAGATAGACTTATTCTGAAATTAGAAATATTTACGCTTGGTTTCGGGTGGCCGTGTCCACTCGATAAGCTTGTTCAGAAGCCACTGTTTGATGCTTTTTACAATTATGTTCAAAAAACATGTAAGAAAACACTATTTATAATTTCTAATATCTAGTTTTACATTTTAGTTTTCACTAAAAGCCGAATACTAATTTTATGTTTATTTTGTATCGTGTATTTTGGTTTATGTATTCATTCTAGTGTTATACACTAAGAATACACAGGAGGTGCACTTATCCTAATAAAAAAAAAAGAGAGAGAGAGGGAGAGAAACCACCACAAGGTCTTTCTCCCGTGATAAAAAAAAAGTGTGTAGAGCGTGAGTCTGCTAGCGTTAATTAACCCAGAGTTTGTCGCACTCTAAAAAGGCATGCGTGACACACTCACAGTTTAAGACCATGTTGGTGTGTTTCTTTGGTTACAAGCAGGGCTGTGGAGTTGCGTAAAAATCTACCGACTCCAACTCCGACTTTTCCTTACCATCCGACTCCGACTAGGGGCAGACTTGTTACCGAAAAAGACCCGGAAATTCTGATGTCATCACGCGACCTCAGAATAAAATATTCAATAAATAGAGTTGTAATAAAGATAGAGCGTAGAAACTTTTTATTCCAAAGCTAAAAGACTTCTCTAAGTAATATATAAATATGTATTCTATCATTTTTACTTTTCCGGCTGTTATAGCCTATATAACAGAGGTAAAGTGTAGCGCACGGTCAAAAAAATGACCACTCCCAAATTTTTACATTTTTTGGACTCGGAACACCTTGAAATTTCGAGATATAAAAAAGATTCTCGGCTTTTTCTATATGTGTGGATGTTAGACTGTGTGTGGGGGCATGATTTCGTTCACCCTGTTTCAAGCCTAATAATTTCTGTGGTCAGAATGGTCATAATCGGAGTCGGATGGTTTAACACAGGAGTTAGTTATTTAAGTCAAAGTGGTTGAACTAAATCGTGTCCCCATATACATTCTAACATCTTAAGCGAGAACGTCTTAACGGGTTTTACTGCACTATTATAAAATGACAAAAAAGCTTACTTTGAGGGTAAAAACAAGTTTTATTTTATTTTTTTTAAATTTCGAACGCTAATAATGAGTAAAATATTCATTACGAGATATGACACGTGACCACTTTTAAGTCTTCACCCCGTCGACCAAGATTAAGAACCAAAATTTAATAATATTAATGCCCCTTTATACGCGAGCTACAGTGCCAAATTTCATTTCTTAAACTTTTCCGTTTTATATACATAACAAGTTGGGAAGTAAAAAGGAGTCGGCGGATTTTTTGACCACTCCGACCCCACAGCCCTGGTTACAAGTGAATAGTCCACTAAGAATTTATTGAATGGGGATAAACAGTTAATCAACAACACTATAAGTACTGCAGAGATTACAAGTACTGCAGAGATTACGAGATTCTGTTCAAAGAAATAGACCCAAACTGGTCTGACGAGAGGACCATTCGCACAAAGTCACAGTCCACTCAGCGTCGGACATTTTCTGGCCAAAAAAAGTGATTACCCAATTACATCATCCTGCCTATTAACCCAGCTTAGCTCCCTTCGATTTCTGGCTATTTCCAAAATGAAAAGCTGCTCTGAAAGGACATAGATTTTCTAATATACTGTAACTGATATCTAACAGAATGCGAGACAGCTGCTCAACAATATTCTGGAAAATGTGTTCCGGGCCTGCTTCCAGAAATGAACGTGCGTGTCGATGCACGAGGAGAGTATTTTGAAGGTGACTGTAGCCACTAGTGTACAGTTCCGCGTGTATATTTTTTAAAAGGCGCACTCCTGGAATTCTCACACCGTCTATATATTTTCACACGAAATAAATTTAATAGTACGGGATGTCCATAATCCTAACTAAAAACCTCAATAAAGAAAAAGATTATAAAAAGGTATCTAAAAACAGTTAGGGAACCATCTATTAATTACCTGTACAATTTTTGAGCCACTTTTCAACCTTTGCACCGGGAAGAGGAGATTTAAAATTAAGTTGGACGAAATTTGTACTTGTTGAAGTGAATTTGCTCGTTAACATTTTATTTTCAAAGTAGTCCTACATAACTTATTACAGTTATTTTTTTAACTTATTTTTATAGTTTGTAAAATGAAATGAAATTAAAAGAAAACCACCTCCTCGGTCACACTAGCCACGTTTCGAGTGCTTCTGCCACACGCCACAATTTGATTTTGATATCGCTTATTATATCTGAACACGGTTCTCGAATATGCATGTTTTGCTACAGAATGATCGCATTGCCTGTACATATTTTTGTTTCTTGTCTAGTATTTGCAGTTGTATATTAACCTTTCATTACCTATACTTCACTGATTTAATGATACTTCATAGTTTATTGATTACTTTATTGAACAACGTTGTAACTGAACTACAATAAATAAAACTATAATTGTGTAGTTATTATCAAAATATTACAGTAGAGCGTCGATTATCCGAATCGATTGGGGACTGGGGTTGTTCGGAAGATCGATGTTTCGGATAACCGATTATATACGAAAAAATATATTAATTTATCCCATCTTGACATTTTTCTCCGTTGCGTGTCGCTTCGCGTTGAATATTCGTCGATGTTAAGCCTAACGAAGACTATTGTATCGTTAAAAATTATTTTTTTATTTTGTACGAACAAAATAAATATGTTGAAAAATATAAAAATAGTTAAAAATTATACTTCAGAAGTTAATTTAGTATCAAAAACGTAAAATATTTGAGTAGCCCTAGACGTAGCCAAAGATTGCAGCGCCACAGCACTGTCGAAAATTTAAATTTGCCGACTGGAATTCTTTCGGATGATTGACTTTCGGATAATCGACGCTCCACTGTAATTGTAATAACAGCGCATACAGTCAATATCCGGCCGGAATATAGGAATGTACTGTACAGTCATTATGTATAAATAGACACGTCCATTTTAATTTAATGCATTAAAATTAATTTTGAACGATTTAAAAATCAAAATTGGTTTATTTGAATGTGTTTGCATTATGTTAATAATATATACTTTGTTGCAGATACAGGTATAAGGAACTTTGAATTTAAGAAAAAAAAATCATTATTAAATGTATACACAGTACTTATTTTGAATGTAGATTTGAATTTACCGTTACTTAAATAATGAACAATTGAAAAATGGATATCTGACAGAAATGACAAGCGTGTTAATTAATTGTTGCTGGATTACCAAACAAATACTGGGGAGAAGCGGCGAACGATGCAAATTACCTACAGAATAGATTAATTACTAAACCCCATACGAAAAATGGCACGAAAAGAAGCCAAACTTCTGGCATATAAGAATTTTCGGATGCCAGCCTGTGTTATTAAACCTAAAGATCGAAAGAAACTAGAATCTAAAGCCGCAAAACTAATTTTTGTGGGATACGAGAGAGCGTCGAAAGATTATCGATTAGTTGACACGAAAACTGATAAGATGACAATAAGCGGAAAGGTTCACTTTCTGGAAAACGTCAAGCGCAGAGATTCCAATACCGATATACACGATAATAATGAAAATTCGAAAACAAGAGAGTAAGAAATGGAAGAAACTGGCATACATTTAAGGAGATCGGAAAGAACTACTAAGGGAGTACTTTCCATAAGGTTAATTGAAACAATAAATTTTATTAGTAACAGAAGATGTTGTAGAACCGAGAGAATATAACGAGGCAATGGCGGGCAAACATTCCAAAAAATGGAGCGAAACTATGGATAAGGAAATAGCAGCCACGAAACGTAACGGCTCGTGGAAAATTACGAAATTACCTCCAGTTAAAACTGCAGTAGGAAGCGGACGGGTATACGAAATTAAGAGACACGAAAACAATAAAGTTAATCGTTTTAAGGATCGTTTAGTGGCTCAAGGCTATACACAAAAGTATGGCTTCCACTACGACGACGTGTATGCCCCGTGATCAAAACTGCCACCCTACGAACACTCCTAATTATAGCCGGTGTTAAGAACACGAAAGTTAATCGTTATGGCATCGAAACGGCTTACTTAAACGGAGACTTATCACGCGAGGTATACGCGAAACAACCCGAAGAATACGAAGAAGGATCGCCGAACATGGTTTGAAAATTATTGAAAAATATATATGACAAGGAGCGAATGAATGGAATAAAAAATTCAATAAAACATTGCTATTTAGCTAAAGAATTTAGAAGTGTAGCCGATCCCTGTCTTTATATACTAGAAACCATAAAAGATGCTTGTATTTAGAAATTTATGTAGATGACGTAATAACAATGGCCACGGACGAACGTGCGTTAACCGAATTTGAGACCGAAATGTTTAAAATCAAGAATTTGGGTGACTTAAAACCAGGGCTGTGGAGTCGGAGTGGTCAAAAAATCCGCCGACTCCGACTCCTTTTTACTTCCCAACTTGTTACGTATATAAAACGGAAAAGTATTGAAATCCTGTCAAATTTGACCCTCCGAGTTTATTGCAAATCCACACGTTTGGAGACCTTCCAAATAAAAACAAAATGTCAATTAAAAGGAAAAAATTCGCGCGCGTGTCTGTGTTGACGTCTAATTTGTTTAATTACTGTATTCTCTGTTCTGAGATATTAAACAATATCTCAGAATGGGTAAAGTTTAAGAAACCGAATTTGGCACTGTAGCTTGCGTATAAAGGGACATTAATGCTATTAAATTTGGTTCTTAATTAAAGGTCGACAGGGCCAAGACATAGAAGATATGACACACGACATATCTCCGTGTGTGTCATATCTCCAGTGTGGTCGAACTTAATGAATATTTTACATCGTTATTAGCGTTCACAATTTTTTTTAAAATAAAACTCATCTCTACCCTCAAAATTAAGCTTTATGTCATTTTACAATAGTAAGTAAAACCAGTTAAGATTTTTTTGTCCACCGTAGCCTTGGCAGAAGCTACTGGAGAAACTGTATGCACGAAACATATCGACACGATAACATTTTGTACGCGATTACAGTAATTCCTCCCGAATTCTTTAAAACTATTGTCCGAATTAACGGATGACGACTGACTTATTAACTTAATAAGGTTAAGAAATTTACTCGCCATATCGGATTGTATTAACCATCAATCGTTGAGGGGGTGTGTTGGAATCAACGATCGAAATTATTGTTAAATGTTATACGACATCGTTACGTACTGTACAACGCATTGTGTCGCGGTAACGTTTCGTAAAGATTTTTCCGTTACGTAATAAAAGGTTGGCGACGCTGTTGACCCCTCGGGAAGCGGTGACCTCCTTTCACTCTCCCCTTTTTTCAGCGCCGACCTCGCGTGAGTCAAGACAGTGTAATCTTTTTGTATTCTTTGTTACATAAATAACCAGTTACGCGAGTCTAACTAGATTTTATTAATCTCCGACACTAACAGTGGATATTCTCATTTCCTTTGGGGTAAATAAACTTTTTCAATAATATATTATTATTGAAAAGAACTTACCGTTATGGTGTGTTATATATTTTATATATATATATATATACACACACACTCACACTGCATTCAATAATATATTGATATTCTTGTAGTTAGTTAACTTAGCCAATTTTCTTCTAATATCAGTGATCTGTAAAAGCACATTTGCAATACTTTTTATCCTCTTTATCCAGCAAGTGACAGATACAGAAATGTGCAGTGTTAAAAAAAACTATTGATGAAACATTAATGCCAACATTGGTGTATTAAAAACAAAACAATTCCTTTTTTACTTGAACGATTGAAAAACTACATGNGTGACAATAAATCTGACATCTTTCATATTAATTAATTAATTAATTTTCTTGTAAGCCACTCCTCCTGATTAGTCTGACTAGAAATCTATTTTGAGGTGTTTCCTTTACTGTCTGTCTGTCTACTTTTTCCTTACAGTAAACATGGAAATGGATCTGGATTTAATTCTATTCCAGTTAAAAATGAAAGAAAAGTTTTATTAGTCTTCAATTGTGATGTTCGGTTTTTCAGTTTTAATAAAAGTATATGCAAGTCAGACCAGGCTTACAGACTTTTATGGCAATATTTCAAAAACTATTTACAGTTTCTAGATAGCAATTTCATCAAGCTGAATGGCTTTACTATTAGTCAGGTTATAATAAATATGTATTTGCATCACTTTTCAACAATTAAAAAAACAGCAATAAGAATATCTAATAAAATTACTTTGCCTTGTGACTTTTTCCCAAGGATTGGTTCAGAGACTGCAACAGAATGCAGTGTGCAGCACACCTTTTAGAAGATGGCACAATCTATATGCTGAAAGAACCAGGTTCTATGACTGTTTCTTAGTGTACTGATCTGGCATTTTGCTGACTTTTGAAGGCGTTCCAGATTACCAGCACTGTCTCGATCCAATTTTACTTTTTCTTTGAGCAACTGCAGTTGATTGTGTTTTCATCCTTGCCTTGTATTTCACAACATCTGATTTACCAAACCTATTCAATGCCAAAGCCAATCCTGCATCAGTTTTTAAACTTGAAGCAGTGATTAAAACCAGTTACTGCTTGTTGAAATACATCTGGCTGGTCTTGTAACTTTTGTCTAATTACTGATGTAAATGTTTCCCAAGCATGGAGAATATTGGATAGAGATTCTCTTTTGGGATTTTCAATTTTGAATGTCTTGTAAAATAATCACAGAAAAAAGAAAATGCTAGTACACATAATATTTTTAATTGTAAAGAACTAGGATATTGAAAGTAAGTTTTAAGTATGTTTTTATAGATTGCTTGCTATATACAATGATGCAAGAAGTCATGATGTCTTACAACATTAAATATTTTAAAAAATTATAATGAAATCAAACCACACAGAACAAGATTTTAAATCATATAAAACATATTAGTAATTTAAAAAATATAAACAATTTTAAAGATACAATCTTAATAACCCTAAATACATGTAGTCAAATAGTTCTACTTACCTGTAACACCACTAGATCAGGGCACATTGACCTATCAGAGAGAATATGAAAATAGTTCTCTCCATATTCCATACACAAGCCATGTGGATGAAGTTCCAAAGCAAAAGATGGGGAATGATGATTGTTGAATAGATCTTGAAATTTTGCTCCTCTAGTGACACATCTCAAATTGCTAGTGCTTCAGAACAAATAATTCTGTGATTATGACAATGGTTTAGCTTTAATATTGTTGGGTACATTGGTAGATGTTCATCTTTTGATCTGAAATATTATCACTGCATAAGCATAAGTTCTCGGTAATTTAATAAAAAGCAGCATTGTTTTAACTTAGATTCATTTGCAAGATTGAAGACTAAATCAATGATGATTGTGTGCCAAATTATATTGGATTAAAGCATGCAATAAATAAAATTTACTGAAAACAACAAAATGCCAACAAGTCAATAATAAAACCAAAGATATTTACACCAGATAGCATCCACACAAGTGGAGGATATTTTCACTTAGCTTCTTGGTGATGTACCCAAAAATGGCATTTATCCAACATTAAAATTCTATTTTAATCAGAGCATTAAGTCTAAATTCCACAAATTTCTGTACCTGCTTCCTTTCAACACTCACTTCACTGTAACTGATAAAGTTGCAGGATGACATGTATGTTTTGTATGTGGTTTTCTGGTGTGTCTTCTTATGTTTTTATCACTGCTTTGGCAATGATATAAAGCCTAAAAATAAAATGACTAATCATTAATATTATTTATTGATCAATTACATTCTATTAATCACTAATAACTGAATATTGCCTTGCCCAGAAAATATTTTTTCTTCCACAAGGCATCTGTGATGGTTCTGTTCGACTGATCCACCATGTGACACAACTGGAGTCTTTACAGTTCTGCAAAAACTCCCTCTATTTCAAACATCATATTTATCGGAAGTCTGATCACAGCTTTCAAGTGCATCTCATTATTTGCTTCAGTGGAACATATATGGGAGTGGAAGCATATCTTACATGACATATATTAGTTATTTACAGTTAATGTTAATAATAAATGCAACACTAAAAATTTATAACAATAAGTGTTGTATTGATTTATTTGGTCCATTTTATAGTACACTAATGTAAAAACTAAATGTGAGGAAAGTAATTTTAAAAATTGGTTATTATTCATTATCATGTAGATGGGCTATATCCAAATTTTTTAATGGTTTAGCCTGTAGTAATGGCACTAGGATTTTCATTCTGGGAGGGCAAAGATGGTGTAAATATTATTTTAACATTAACAAAGGATGATCTTTCTGATATTATCAATTAAACAGTTCAAACAAAAGAGAAGCAAGCAATAAGAGACCTTATTGCCAAAAATTGACATTGAAAGCTTGTTTTTATTTTAAAAATGAAGAATTCTCATTTAACTCAAAAGCAAAGACCATTTCTGAACAAAGACAATTAATCCACAAATTACATGAGAAATTTTTCAAAATAATAGAACAATCATCCAATTCTGAAGAACTTGCAATTAAATTATTTATTGTTAAATATGTAAAGATCACAAACAAGTTAACATTCCTTATAATCAGTGCTCTTTTTCTAAAAAAGTTATCACTGGTATGCATATATGAGGAATGAACTTTAGAATTGTTTTTACTGAGAAACTGCTGGGACTGCACACTGGCTATTGATACTTTTATGCGATCTGCAAGTACAGCATGTTAGCATGTTTTGGATGAAAAATAACCCTGTTCTTACTNGAAAATGTTTGTTCTCTATACACTCCTAAACCGTTCGACTAATTGCTAAGAAACTCGGCAGTTACGTTTATATACGGCTAACTTAGATAATGTCGAACATCCCACCCCAAAATATCTTGGATTTCTGTAAATTAATTAATTTCTATCTCCATTCGATTTGCTGATTTATACGTAGCGCCATCCATTGGCAAAAAATTTAACAAAAGTCTATCTATCTATTTGGACATCTATATAACTTCGTTCTGGGGAAAATTTTGAATCGAAGTAACGAGGCATTCATTCCAAACCTCAAGTTCCTATGCAGTTAATCTGGGCCTTCTGCCACAGCTTTCTACATATGGTCTCGACTTTCGTGTGTTTAACTCCTTTCTCGAGATTGAAGAAGGACAGACAGTCGAAATTTATAGATCTATAATTTTTTTCAAATTGTAACCCAATAATTTTTATATAAACGCGATATTTACGAGAACATACTTCCCACATAGTTTATACAATCTGTTGCAAAAACATAAATGCTTTATTATAAAATAAAATACTTTATTAATACCCAGCTATATGCTGCATAACCTACGCAAAAACACCTTATTCCCACAAAAATACCTTACAATTACATCTTATAAGGTATAACATAAAAGCAATTATTCTGTTTTATAATTTGTTTTTTTTATTATTTAACTCGCGAAGATATCGCCCATGCGGGCATGGTTCCTTTGACTTTTTTGTTCCAATCGATATGCTCTCCAACTCTGTTAAAGTCTCAATCGCGTCATTCGATCCTAGACTTCAACCATTATTTATTACTGATGTAAAAAAATCGGTTAAAGTCCAGATACGTATACCGTCATGGCGGCTCATCTCTGATTCCAGCAAACAGTGGAGACGCACGTTCTAACCTAACCTATTCTAATAATTTGGTTGGTAATAATTATGGTAATTTATTAGAATAGGTTAGGTTAGGTTAGAAAGTGCGTCCCCACTGTTTCCTTTCTTTTGTTTGCTGGAATCAGAGATGAGCCGCCATGACGGTATACGTATCTGGACTTTAACCAAAAAATCATTGTAAAAAAATAACATCTTAAAGAAATCTTAATGTTACTCAGCAAAATAACGTAACTTAGCTATTTGTAAACAAACAATGGAAATTATTTTTGAAATTTTTCAGGTTAATTCTTAAGAACCATGCAAATAACTCCTCATTTTGGGTTCCTCGATGACAAATAATGCCGGAAATTTTAAAAAATGTAGTTCTTTTGTTCACGCATTACACCCAAGCAATTGGGTGTAATGCAATTACTAGCATTACACCCAATTACTCAACAATACGTCATAGAGATATTCGCGACGAACACGAACTCCAGCTAAAGCGCGCGTAAACATAAATAAAACGTAAACAAACCACAAAGATGGCGCCGGACAATTGCGACGTCGACTCGAAACTCCTCTATTTTTACCACGGGTCTAGAAATTAATGAGTTGGTACATACCTTACGCACGTAATCCCATTTTAAAATTCATTTGCACTCGAAAAAGAAAAAACAAAGGAACAAAATCGAAGACAACATTACAGTAACTAAGTTTGTTCTGCATCACTTCACCCGAGAAACGTAATTTGCATATCGACATGATGTTAAACGACGCGTCGATAAGCAAAGTAGTTCGGGATTTTGTCCTAATTTATGACTTTTAATCGGCTTACATAAAATATCACGCTTTATTTATATATAATTTACATCTGTAAAGTGATATTTGGCATTGCAAATAAAATCGGGGAAAAATATGCAAAACATTTTATGTAATTATTGATTTTTGTCCCTATTGACTCTTCTAAATTTTAATGAAGTTTAAATAAAAAGCTATTTCTTTTAATCCAGAATTTTATTATTATTATTATTATACTATAAAATCACGTTACACGAATAAGGAAAATTTGAAATATTTTATATAATACATTTCATTCCACTTGGTGGCGCTATATAATATTTTGTTTTTGTTATCGGCTGTCACTTGGAGGGAAATTTCCCTAATTACGAGAAATTTTGTTCCGGAAAGGAAAAAGTGTGGGTATTTGCAGATATTTTACGAAATAAAGGGGAAAATTCTTCAAAAATTCTCTACATAAAATTTTTTAAAAGTTTAATTATTTATGATGGAATAATGTAGCGATTTAAGGATATTTACACGGATTTCTTTGGAGGAGAAATTTGCTACTCTCGAACCGGATGTTGTGGAGTAGGTGGCAGCACTGTTTGTAATCGCTTTTAAACATGCCTCATTATTATGAGAAGGAAGACGTCGAATCTGGAGTGTCATGTAAAGGACTTAGAGAAGATCTAAGGGAATGTCTTCTCGCTACAGACTGTGTCCGGATTGTAATTATTTTATTATTATTCATTTTTTCTAAATCTAATCCGTGCATTTACTTGGTGCCAAAGTTTAAAAGTATGTCAACATAACGAAGATCAGATGGTATTTCTATCCACGTGATTCGCATATTTATGCATAGAATTACTTCTGATCAATTTTATTCAGAATTTCAAATTACAGTAACATTTGAATGCATTTCAGTTATAACTTAAGAAACCGTAAAGGACTTAGACAGTATTAAAAAAAATAATAATTTAAACCCTCCGCAATTACATCTCTGAATGAGACGGTTGAGACCTTACCAGAGCCGTAGACTGTACCCACGAGAACAAAAATGTCAAAGCAACCCTACCTCTAAATGTAATTCTTTGCCGAATGTGACCCCCCAAGTTGGTCTACTTCTGGGACGTATGCAATTGGGTGTCGTGTCGATTTTCTAAGACTGTCACATTTAACTATTTAGCCCGTGTGACTATGCTGGCTTTGAGTGGCCCACTTGAATGTTTGTGGAATGCTCGATGTTATTTGGTTTTAGAGGGTCGGGGATTTGCCGCCACTTGGGTGACGAGGTGCGAGCGATAGCAAGCACCAAAATGCAAGACCGCATGTGGAGCATCGGTCGAGGTGAGTGCTAGTAACTCCAGACCGAGGCGGAATGTGGGGAATAGGCAGTACTACTGGTTTGCAGTAAAAACAGGCCTTTGGAGGCATTTCAGTTTTCGGGTTATATGTACGGGTATGGTTCCGTTGACTGTTTAGCTTGTAGGGGTGGAAAATCTCGTTCGGAGTTCACATTTTACCGATCAAACTGCACGTGAAAGCGGTGCTGTCTTGGTGGTAAACTTGCACCCGGTCCCGGAACAATTGCCAGTAGAGAGCACTTAAAGTGCTGCATTCTTGTACAAACTTCTTATAAATAACTTGAGTGCATTTATGGAACTTCGCTGTATTCGGCTCTTTTTTTTTTTTTTTTTGTTCGAGGCAATAACCTTGTCGCCTCACCCGTCCAGCCAGCCCTAAGTGAAAATTTCTGAGGATCCCTCGGAGTGGTAGGCTGACACTTGCAGCCTTGGTTATCCAGTCACTTTAGAGATAAATATTAAGGCTTAGTTATTTCATTTTATATCACATATTACAGCCAATGAAATATTATTATAATATAAATAATATTAATGTGTTGACAAAAAGGAAGAACATTTTAAGCATTGCATGTCTTTATTTTAAACATTGAAATAATCTACTGTTTGCATTTCTGCATGTGGAACTCTAATCTGATATATCATGTATACAATGGCAAATTAATTATGTGGCAACTGTTACTTTGCCAGTTTTATATACACATAGTCAAAATGAAAGTATAATATAAAGTTTTTAACATCTTATTATCCTTTAATATGAACCTGCATATGTTAATGCAGAAATTATATTCTTGTCACAATTTCATTGTATTTTTATTGATCTAGGGCCACCATACTCAACCTTTTTTTCTCTCGGGCCACATACACATGATAGCTATTACACGCGGGCCGCAACATAACAATTATAATAAAAAACTTACTTAATTTCTCACTTACCCTAGAAATTTAGTGTGACTGTTGATATTGTGAACATTTTTTCACAATTTCATTTAATTTTTTTTAATACTCTTTCTGTCCTGTGAGCACTAAGAGGGCCTCTTATAGCAGGCACCATTATAGCAGGCCCCTTATAGCAGGCCCCTTATAGCAGGCACTGTTGTGGGCCTGGGTTCAGCCAGGCCCAGAATGGTGCGACCGGGTGGTGAGGGAAGGGGCCCAACATACAAACTGTGTGGGCCTATCCAAACGGACCACTCCCCGAAAAAAAGTGATGTCTAATTTATATAGAAATCTTTTTCAAAGTGAAATAAATAACATATTTGGCAATTAGAGAACAGAATTAATACCAAATTATAATCCGTATTGTCAGCAGTAAATAAAAATTAAAAGAGAGAATAAGTTAATCAGTTTGTACTAATTATATTCTATTCTTTTATATGCACTCTCCATTGCAAAGAAATTACACCTAAAATTATATGAATTTTAATATAAATGTATAAAACAATGCTTTATCATAAAAAATACATATATAAGTTATATATATATTATATATTAGGGTTTCTCATTTCCCGGTATTTTGCTTGTCCCGGGATCCCGGGATAAAAGTGAACTGTTTCCCGGGATCCCGGGAAATCCCGGGATAGAATTAATTATTTTTAAGGTATACAAAATATCTTGAAATCAAATGATATAATTATTTTCCATTTTTTAAAGTAATTTTAAAGTTCTGTAACCTCCAAAATCATATTAATAATGCTGTGTAAGGTCTATAGGCCTATAATAAAAATTACCTTTAAATAACGTAGAAATTTTCACAAATAGAAAAAAATTAATTAAAGTTTGCTGGAAACTGCATACAACAACAACAAAAAAAATGTTTTGAATTGAGTTAAAAATTAAAAAAATGAACTTCTAATTTAGAAGGTAATTTTCGTTTTTTAAATAAAATATAATACAAAATATTGCAAACTTTTATAAGATTTTAAAAAGCAAAGATGGTCAATACTCCGATAACTCACTCTAATTCTTATTTTAGTAATGAAAAGTCTTGCCACCGAGAATGCCCTTTCCGATTCAATTGATGTGATTGGAATAGTGTTTAATGCATTTAAGAGAAGACAGATATTATGTGTTTTTTCACCTGTAGCCTGGAAGCTTTCGAGTTCGTTTTCGAGATTGTAGTACTTCTTTCGCTCTCTAGTATTCTTGATTTGTCTACCTTGGCTGCTTTAATAGCGGCATCAAGCTTAGAGCTCGATAATTCGGCAATTCATTTGGCTTTAATAATCAGGTTTATGAAGAAAAACTTCATACTTGCAGACTTTGTACTCGTTTGTATCCTTGCCCAATTTGCACAATCTGGCGTCAGGCATTTATTGAAGCTACTGGGCATGGTTAAAACTCAAGACAGCGTAAGCACAATTATTCCAGATATTACAGGTTCCGACAAGTAAAGAATTTTTATAGTCATGCCACAAATAAGCTATATATTGATTATTGACCATTTGTGACATGCTATAACGAGCAAAAATTTAAAAAAACTAATAGGTAGGTTTAAAATTAATAAATACAAATGTATTCTGGCAGTGAATGAGTTAATTATGCTTTCTATTTGCAAAACTCCTCAACCTTAACACAAAATAAGAAAAAAAGTGAATTTTTAAGAAATTTGCGGGATTTCCCGGGATAAGAAAAATTTCCCGGGATATTTCCCGGGTTAAAAAAACAACCGGGATCCCGGAATCCCGTTTCAGAAACCCTATTATATATATATATATAAAAACAAGAAATCAAAATTAAAAAGAAATTCAAATTTCCACAAGTCATCCATAACACGAACTACAGCGACAACCCGTAAGTAAATGGACACCTCAAATGTCAACAAATGCACGAGGCAATATTAACTGTGAAAAATATATTGCCATATTAGAGAAGGGTCTTCCAAATTCACCAGTGGGCTGATGGACAAAACATCCACTCTTCAAGGGCTGCGGAGTGTCTCGTCACATTGCTGAAAACACCTGGAATTGGATGGGATTTGTGTCCCATCAAACATGTCTGGAATCTGTTGGATCATGCAGTTTNAGGTTTCAGTCATTAGTTTCATATCAAAGCATGAAGGAAAAATCATATTTTACTATGTAATAAATATTCAAAAACTACAGGTTATATGCATAAATTTATAGTTACATGGTGACCAGCTTTCATTTATTCTTACACTTATATTTTTTTAACAATTAAAATTTATTGGCAGTAGTGGGTACAATGACTCTCTTGACACCTCTGGCTGCACAACTGAATAGATTGTTTTAATAATATTTTAAACAGTATTTTTTACTTATCAACTGTAATTTCTCAACACATGTAACATTATTTTTACCTATAGCCATTTGTTATATTACTTTGCACAGAAATATACTTTATGAATTATATATCGCAACAACAGGTCTGTCTGATTAACTGAAATAGTGCATATTTTTACGTCAATTTGACATCATTACGTAATTATTACAATGAATGATTCTATAGACTAACATCAAATTTACATTTAAAGAAATGTGCAGTGTGTCTCAACCAGACATAATATATATATAATATTGTTGTTTGATAGATGTTTAGTTATTTAGTTGAACTTTAATGTTATCAGCTTTCATTTAATTCTTGAAGCAGTCACTAATTAAAGAGCTCATTCCAAAAATAAAAATGAGTTTCATCCAAAGATACTTGTAGATTACTCTTTCAAATGGGAGAAAGAAGCATTTTGAAAAGAGTTCACTATAATGGAGAAAAGATCGCATTACCATTACCCCTGATCTTCATGAAAATGAGCTCAATTCATATAAATTCCATTACTAATTAATGGAATTTATTAAATTAGGAAAAAATATGAATATTCAAATAAATTTGTATATTTGCCTTTTAAATGTTATCAATTTTGATCTAGAGTATAAGAAAACTTTAAAAATGGGCAATAAAATATGTTTGCATGCTAAATAAATGGCATGGTGATTGGTGATGAAACAAGTTTTGTCCCATGGACTTAACATGCTCTGGTTAAGATTGAAACTCTTATTTCTTAATAATATACACCCTGCAAAGTCTAGATCAGTGGTTTTCAAAGTGGACGCTACCACTCCCTCTGGGTGGTGAGTAAATCTAGGGGATGCTGGAGGCAGGGTATTGAACGGTGACCATAGGCAAAGGCCTCAACCTTTGCCTATGGTCACCGTTCAATACCCTCTCTGACAAACTTTCTCTTTCCTCTGTTAAACAGGTAAGAAGAAACATTGTGTTTAATGGTTTCCAGGTGTAAGGTAAGGAAACAAAGTGTGTTTCATTGGGAATCAGTGATCTAGATTTTGTATTTACAATAAACAGTGACCTACATAACACAAAGAACAACCTAAAAGTGGACAGCATAGAATACAAGTACATTTCCTGCTACAGTTTCTTTTCTCTCTTGAAAACTTTGCAAACTTGGGAAAGAGCTCTTCTATTAAATGAAATTAAATTTTTCAATTTGCTCATTAGAATTACTGTTAATAATTGCTACTGCTTCAGAATCTCCCGACAATGAAAATGTAAATGCGAGTAATTCAAGCAGAATACGTGGTGCTGTGAATAAAAAATTAATAGTATTTACCTTTAATGATTACACTGTTTTCAACAGCATTGAATCATCTGATATTTTGAAACTGTCATTTTATTAAGAAAATTCTATAAAAACGTTTTAATTCAAAGGTAATGCTTCGGTCGTAACAAGTTTCGGCCAATCAAGTGCAAACTAACTGTTTTGCTTATCCTGGTTGTATAAAAAAAACACATAAAACTATACACATAGTAACAAAATAGAATAAATATTACGTAGAGCCTTTACGTTACGCTACCAAGGATTCGGCCGAAAATCCAATATGGTCGTATGAGGAGGATATTTCAAATGCATGCAATCCGAATTAATTTTTATGGAACTCACTTTAGTTTGCGGCAAAGAAACGTTTAATCAAGCTCTTAAATAAGCTCTTTTGCGCTAAGNCATTTGTTTCTTCTTGTGACAATAAATCTGACATCTTTCATATTAATTAATTAATTAATTTTCTTGTAAGCCACTCCTCCTGATTAGTCTGACTAGAAATCTATTTTGAGGTGTTTCCTTTACTGTCTGTCTGTCTACTTTTTCCTTACAGTAAACATGGAAATGGATCTGGATTTAATTCTATTCCAGTTAAAAATGAAAGAAAAGTTTTATTAGTCTTCAATCGTGATGTTCGGTTTATCAGTTTTAATGCAATGCTAAGCGTGCATTAAAAATCATTTAAAAGTATATGCAAGTCAGACCAGGCTTACAGACTTTTATGGCAATATTTCAAAAACTATTTACAGTTTCTAGATAGCAATTTCATCAAGCTGAATGGCTTTACTAGTAGTCAGGTTATATGTATTTGCATCACTTTTCAACAATTAAAAAAACAGCAATAAGAATATCTAATAAAATTACTTTGCCTTGTGACTTTTTCCCAAGGATTGGTTCAGAGACTGCAACAGAATGCAGTGTGCAGCACACCTTTTAGAAGATGGCACAATCTATATGCTGAAAGAACCAGGTTCTATGACTGTTTCTTAGTGTACTGATCTGGCATTTTGCTGACTTTTGAAGGCGTTCCAGATTACCAGCACTGTCTCGATCCAATTTTACTTTTTCTTTGAGCAACTGCAGTTGATTGTGTTTTCATCCTTGCCTTGTATTTCACAACATCTGATTTACCAAACCTATTCAATGCCAAAGCCAATCCTGCATCAGTTTTTAAACTTGAAGCAGTGATTAAAACCAGTTACTGCTTGTTGAAATACATCTGGCTGGTCTTGTAACTTTTGTCTAATTACTGATGTAAATGTTTCCCAAGCATGGAGAATATTGGATAGAGATTATCTTTTGGGATTTTCATTTTTGAATGTCTTGTAAAATAACCACAGAAAAAAGAAAATGCTAGTACACACAATATTTTTAATTGTAAAGAACTAGGATATTGAAAGTAAGTTTTAAGTATGTTTTTATAGATTGCTTGCTATGTACAATGATGCAAGAAGTCATGATGTCTAACAACATTAAATATTTTAAAAAATTATAATGAAATCAAATCACACAGAACAATATTTTAAATCATATAAAAAATCATATTAATAATATAAAAAATATAAACAATTTTAAAGATACAATCTTAATAACACTAAATACATGTAGTCAAATAGTTCTACTTACCTGTAACACCACTGTAGATCAGGGCACATTGACCTATCAGAGAGAATATGAAAAGTCCTCTCCATATTCCATATACAAGCCATGTGGATGAAGTTCCAAAGCAAAAGATGGGAAATGATGATTGTTGAATAGATCTTGAAATTTTTGTTCCTCTGGTGACACATCTCAAAATGCTAGGGCTTCAGAACATCAATTCTGTGATTATGACAATGGTTTAGCTTTAATATTGTTGGGTACATTGGTAGATGTTCATCTTTTGATCTGAAATATTATCACTGCATAAGCATAAGTTCTCGGTAATTTAATAAAAAGCAGCATTGTTTTAACTTAGATTCATTTGCAAGATTGAAGACTAAATCAATGATGATTGTGTGCCAAATTATATTGGATTAAAGCATGCAATAAATAAAATTTACTGAAAACAACAAAATGCCAACAAGTCAATAATAAAACCAAAGATATTTACACCAGATAGCATCCACACAAGTGGAGGATATTTTCACTTAGCTTCTTGGTGATGTACCCAAAAATGGCATTTATCCAACATTAAAATTCTATTTTAATCAGAGCATTAAGTCTAAATTCCACAAATTTCTGTACCTGCTTCCTTTCAACACTCACTTCACTGTAACTGATAAAGTTGCAGGATGACATGTATGTTTTGTATGTGGTTTTCTGGTGTGTCTTCTTATGTTTTTATCACTGCTTTGGCAATGATATAAAGCCTAAAAATAAAATGACTAATCATTAATATTATTTATTGATCAATTACATTCTATTAATCACTAATAACTGAATATTGCCTTACCCAGAAAATATTTTTTCTTCCACAAGGCATCTGTGATGGTTCTGTTCGACTGATCCACCATGTGACACAACTGGAGTCTTTACAGTTCTGCAAAAACTCCCTCTATTTCAAACATCATATTTATCGGAAGTCTGATCACAGCTTTCAAGTGCATCTCATTATTTGCTTCAATGGAACATATATGGTACTGATGTAGAAGTGGAAGAATATCTTACATGACATATATTAGTTATTTACAGTTAATGTTAATAATAAATGCAACACTAAAAATTTATAACAATAAGTGTTGTATTGATTTATTTGGTCCATTTTATAGTACACTAATGTAAAAACTAAATGTGAGGAAAGTAATTTTAAAAATTGGTTATTATTCATTATCATGTAGATGGGCTATATCCAAATTTTTTAATGGTTTAGCCTGCAGTAATGGCACTAGGATTTTCATTCTGGGAGGGCAAAGATGGTGTAAATATTTTACTATTAGTAAAGGATGATCTTTCTGATATTATCAATTAAACAGTTCAAACAAAAGAGAAGCAAGCAATAAGAGACCTTATTGCCAAAAATTGACATTGAAAGCTTGTTTTTATTTTAAAAATGAAGAATTCTCATTTAACTCAAAAGCAAAGACCATTTCTAAACAAAGACAATTAATCCACAAATTACATGAGAAATTTTTCAAAATAATAGAACAATCATCCAATTCTGAAGAACTTGCAATTAAATTATTTATTGTTAAATATGTAAAGATCACAAACAAGTTAACATTCCTTATAATCAGTGCTCTTTTTCTTAAAAAAAATTATTACTGGTATGCATATATGAAGAATGAACTTCAGAATTGTTTTTTACTGAGAAACTGCTGGGACTGCACACTGGCTATTGATACTTTAATGCGATCTGCAAGTATAGCATGTTGGCATGCTTTGGATGAAAAATAACCCTGTTCTTACATAACTTAAGCAACAGTAAACATTACATTTGATAATTAGGCCATATTTACTTGAAGTAAAGTAAACCATAGGTTCAGTAACACACAGGGCCGGCCATCAGGGGGGTGTGGCGGTTGCTGTGCACCGGGTCCCCGCGATTGAGGGGGCCCTAACATTGTCAAGAATGCACAAGAAAACTCGACAATATTCCTATCGTTGTCAGTATGACGAAAAGTACATTTTATCGTAAACATTATTATTGTAATCTCTGAATTTCGACAATCTTCAAACTAATTCTCGGTGATGCGAATGTTTAGTTTTTGTTATTTGATTCGGGAAACTCCCGAGGATCCCCACCTAAATTCGACTTTAAAATAAAAAAATCTCAATACC